>NC_134359.1:301033970-301151470 GCF_048569485.1 Anomaloglossus baeobatrachus
GTCTCTCTCGTCGGTGCGGTCTCTCTCGTCGGTGCGGTCTCGCTCGTCGGTGCGGTCTCTCGTCAGTGCAGTCTCGCTCGTCGGTACGGTCTCTCTCGTCGGTGCGGTCTCTCTCATCGGTGCGGTCTCTCGTCGGTGCGGTCTCTCTCGTCGGTGTGGTCTCTCTCGTCGGTGCGGTCTCTCTCGTCGGTGCGGTCTCTCTCGTCGGTGCGGTCTCGCTCGTCGGTGCGGTCTCTCGTCAGTGCAGTCTCGCTCGTCGGTACGGTCTCTCGTCGGTGCGGTCTCTCGTCGGTGCGGCCTCTCGTCGGTGCGGTCTCTCGTCGGTGCAGTCACGCTCGTCGGTGCGGTCTCTCTATCATCTCTGCGGTCTCTCTCTCGTCGGTGCGATTTCTCAATCGTCGGTGCGGTCTCTCTCGCTCGTCGGTGCGGTCTCTCGCTCGTCGGTGCGGTCTCTCGCTCGTCGGTGCGGTCTCTCCCCTCAGTGCGGTCTCTTACAGGGATCTGGCGCTCCAGGCACAGGTTGAAGTGCTTCTTCTCTCCCGGCTTCAGCCTCCGCAGCGGGACGCGCGTTTCTCCGATAAACTCGTTGTGACTCAGTTTGTCTTCATCACAGACAGAAATCCTGAGGAGACAGCGGCGTCTGGTGAGGAAGATGAAGGCTCCCGAATACACGCTGCATCTGGGACACAATGCCCCGCTGCCTCGCCAGGGTTAGGTCATTATCTTTTATAATTTCAGCCTTTGTAATGCCGCCATATAGCGACAATATAATACCCACATATTTTTTTCCCAATAATATAGAGCACTTAATGAAAAATACCCCATATTACTGCCATATAGTGCCACCTTAATACTGACATGTACAGCCCACATGATCCTGTCATATAGTGCCACCATAATACTGACATATACAGCCCACAAGATCATGACATATAGTGCAACCCTAATACTGACATGTACAGCCAACATGATCCTGCCATATAGTGCCACCATAACACTGACATTTACAGCACATATGATACCACAACCCCAATAATACTGCCATACGTCTCATCCATTTTTCCCCCTCAAGAAAACCAGTTTTGGGTCCTTCAGAGAGGACCCGTCACCAGGCGCGGAGTGCCCTGTTTTTGCTCTTATTCTCTTCCCGCTCCTCCCCTGAGGATTCTGTTTTCTATAAATCCGGCATCCGGTTGCAGAGATATGAGCCTTTATATTTTATGGCCTTTACTAGGGGGCGTGGCTCACAGGACAATTATGCAAAACAGCCTAAACACACGCCCGCGAGGATCCTGTGAGCCACGCCCCTTATTAGCAGTAAATAATAAAGCCCCAATATCTCTAGAACCGTATGGCGGATTTCAAAGCAATAAAGAGCGAAATACTCAGAGGAGCAGCGGGAATAAAACACATCTAAAAATTGGCCACTTCTGACCTGGCAACGGGTCCCCTTTAAATTTTTCTTTTACTGTCGCACACTTCATGTCTTTTCTGATAATTGTTCTGATAAGCGACCGGCGGGGACGCACCGCATGTCAATGTCCAGCTGTAAAGCCGAAGGAGACACATAAAGGTGCGCCATCCGACGCTCTGCCCGCTCACCTCAGGATCTTTTTGGCCATGTCCTCGGGGGTGATGCCGCAGTAGGTGAGGTTCTCGTTCCACGTGGGGTTCAGGGTGTTCCTCACTATTCGCGTCTTCAGCTTGTTTGCCTGAGGGAAGAGCATCGGTCATGGCTGATAGTGCGGTCTCGTTATACGGAATCAGCGGGTGCTATTCTTATACACTATGTATCAGGAACACCCCAAAATCAGAGGAATCCCCTAATACCTCCTGGAATAATGCCGCCAGATACTGGGTTAGTTCTTCCTGTCATTACTCTCTGGGCCGCGACCTCACATCCCCATAGTCTCCAGCCAGACCTGACTAATCAGGTGATTGATTATAAGATTAGCATCGATCCAGGCCCGGCTAGTGGAGCGCAGAGGCAGATTGCTGGGATGGAGGTTATTACATCAGGCCTTAATAGGCGAGCCCAGAGAGACTCATTAATCTAGTGGCAGACTGCTGTGGCAGCAGCTCGGAGAGGTCGACAGGGCAGCAGCGCCGCCGCTGAGCTGTACTGACGGCAGCAAGGAATAAAGGGTTAACAAGAACACCCGTATGTGGCACAGAGTGGGCACGGGGGCCGGGCACTGCTGACAAGTGACTGATATTGGTCAGGACACTGCCCACACAGCTCACCCTGGCACTGCCAACCTGCAGCACCCAGCCATCAGGGCGAGGCCAAACACCATCCTGGCACTGCCACTCTACATCACAGGGGCAGTGCCAGTCTACATCACAGGGGCAGTGCCACTCTTCATCACAGGGGTAGTGCCAGTCTACATCACAGGGGCAGTGCCAGCGTGCATCACAGAGGCAGTGCCAGCCTATACCACAGGGGCAGTGCCAGCCTATACCACAGGGGCAGTGCCAGCCTACACCACAGGGGCAGTGCCAGCCTACATCACAGGGGCAGTGCCAGCCTACATTACAGGGGCAGTGCCAGCCTATATCACAGGGGCAGTGCCAGCCTGCAGGCCATGCGGTGTTCCCCATTGCATAGTGCCAGGCTGTACGTTGCGGAGGTGCGGGCAGACAGTAATGGGGGTTGCACCTTGCAGGCTCCGGGCAGGAGATGGATCTTCACATACGGGTCGGCGAGGCCATTGAAGTCCATTGGTTTCAGTCCCTAAAAAGTAGAATAGAGAAATGTGAGGCTCCGCTCCCAGCACTGGTCCCAGTCACAGCATCACTGGTGTCCTGCAGCTGCAGAACCTCTTACTTCATCAATACCCTCCATGGGATCAGCGTCTGTCCACAGTGTGCTCCCTTGTAGGGCATGCTGGGAATTGTAGTTCTTATATAAGGTAAATGGGTGAGCTGAGACTGCAGCTTGTGGTGTGTGTAGAGCAGTGGACGCCATCAGTAAATGTGCGGGTTGGAGTATTAGGATATTCTACGCTTCCGGCGTCACGACGGCTCGGCAGATCCGTGGTCGTGCTCATGGCGCTGAGCCACGCGATCTGTGTCACTAACAGGCTTAGTGGATTTCATGTGTCCGCCGGGGATTACGGGTAATACCTGCTGGGGTTTATGGAGGAGCGGGATTATAGGGACGGATGAGAAGCATCAGCCGCCCCCGCAACCAGCACCACACCCTACAGCAGCCCCGAGTCACCACCGATGCCAGCCTCGCCCCAGGACCACAGCCCGGACCACCCACAGCCAGGGAGAGAGACAGAGACAGAATGGGGGAGGAGAGATGGGGCCGGGGGAGAAGAGAGACAAGGGCCAGGGGGGAGAAGAGAGACAAGGGCCGGGGGAAGAAGAGAGACAAGGGCCGGGGGGAGAAGAGAGACAAGGGCCGGGGGGAGAAGAGAGACAGGGCCGGGGGGAGGAGAGACAGGGCCGGGGGGAGAAGAGAGACAGGGCCGGGGGGAGAAGAGAGACAGGGCCGGGGGGAGAAGAGAGAGACAGGGGCCGGGGGGGAGAAGAGAGACAAGGGCCGGGGGGGAGAAGAGAGACAAGGGCCGGGGGGAGAAGAGAGACAGGGCCGGGGGGGAGAAGAGAGACAGGGCCGGGGGGAGGAGAGACAGGGCCGGGGGGAGAAGAGAGACAAGGGCCGGGGGGAGAAGAGAGACAGGGCCGGGGGGGAGAAGAGAGAGACAGGGGCCGGGGGGAGAAGAGAGACAAGGGCCGGGGGGGAGAAGAGAGACAAGGGCCGGGGGGAGAAGAGAGACAAGGGCCGGGGGGAGAAGAGAGACAGGGCCGGGGGGAGAAGAGAGACAAGGGCCGGGGGGAGAAGAGAGACAAGGGCCGGGGGGAGAAGAGAGAGACAGGGGCCGGAGGGAGAAGAGAGAGACAGGGCCGGGGGGAGAAGAGAGACAAGGGCCGGGGGGAGAAGAGAGAGAGACAGGGCCGGGGGGAGGGAGAGAGACAGGGGCCAGGGGGAGAAGAGAGACAGGGGCCAGGGGGAGAAGAGAGACAAGGGCCGGGCGGAGAAGAGAGACAGGGGCCGGGGGGAGAAGAGAGACAAGGGCCGGGGGGAGAAGAGAGACAAGGGCCGGGGGGAGAAGAGAGACAAGGGCCGGGGGGAGAAGAGAGACAAGGGCCGGGGGAGAAGAGAGAGACAGGGGCCGGGGGGGAAGAGAGAGACAGGGGCCGGGGGGAGAAGAGAGACAAGGGCCGGGGGGAGAAGAGAGACAGGGGCCGGGGGGAGAAGAGAGAGACAGGGACCGGGGGGGAGAAGAGAGAGACAGGGGCCGGGGGGAGAGAGAGAGAGACAGGGGCCGGGGGGAGAGAGAGAGAGACAGGGGCCGGGGGGAGAAGAGAGAGACAGGGGCCGGGGGGAGAAGAGAGAGACAGGGGCCGGGGGGAGAAGAGAGAGACAGGGGCCGGGGGGAGAAGAGAGAGACAGGGACCGGGGGGAGAAGAGAGAGATAGGGGCCGGGGGGGAGAAGAGAGAGACAGGGGCCGGGGGGAGAAGAGAGAGACAGGGGCCGGGGGGAGAAGAGAGACAGGGGCCGGGGGAGAAGAGAGAGACAGGGGCCGGGGGGAGAAGAGAGAGACAGGGGCCGGGGGGAGAAGAGAGAGACAGGGGCCGGGGGGAGAAGAGAGAGACAGGGGCCGGGGGGAGAAGAGAGAGACAGGGGCCGGGGGGAGAAGAGAGAGACAGGGGCCGGGGGGCGAGAAGAGAGAGACAGGGGCCGGGGGGAGAAGAGAGAGACAGGGGCCACGGGGAGAAAAGAGAGACAGGGGCCACGGGGAGAAAAGAGAGACAGGGGCCACGGGGAGAAAAGAGAGACAGGGGCCACGGGGAGAAGAGAGAGACAGGGGCCACGGGGAGAAGAGAGAGACAGGGGCTGGGGGAGAAGAGAGAGACAGGGGCCGGGGGGAGAAGAGAGAGACAGGGGCCGGGGAGAAGAGAGAGACAGGGGCCACGGGGAGAAGAGAGAGACAGGGGCCGGGGGGAGAAGAGAGACAGGGGCCACGGGGAGAAGAGAGATACAGGGGCCGGGGGGAGAAGAGAGAGACAGGGGCCGGGGGGAGAAGAGAGAGACAGGGGCCAGGGGAAGAAGAGAGAGACAGGGGCCGGGGGGAAAGAGAGAGACAGGGGCCGCGGGGAGAAAAGAGACAGGGGCCACGGGGAGAAGAGAGAGACAGGGGCCGGGGAGAGAAGAGAGAGACAGGGGCCAGGGGAAGAAGAGAGAGACAGGGGCCGGGGGGAAGAGAGAGACAGGGGCCACGGGGAGAAGAGAGAGACAGGGGCCGGGGGGAGAAGAGAGAGACAGGGGCCGGGGGGAAAAGAGAGAGACAGGGGCCGGGGGGAGAGAGAGAGAGACAGGGGCCGGGGGGAGAAGAGAGAGACAGGGGCCGGGGGGAGAAGAGAGAGATAGGGGCCGGGGGAGAAAAGAGACAGGAGCCGGGGGGAGAAGAGGGACAGGGGCCGGGGGAGAAAAGAGACAGGGGCCGGGGGAGAAAAGAGGCAGGGGCCGGGGGAGAAAACAGACAGGGGCCGGGGGAGAAGAGAGACAGGGCTGAAAGGGGGAGAGAGAAACAAGGCCAGGGGCCAGGGGGGAGAGAGAAACAAGGCTGGGGGGAGAGAGAAACAAGGCTGGGGGGGAGAGAGAAACAAGGCCGGGGGGAGAGAGAAACAAGGTCGGGGGGGGAGAGAGAAACAAGGTCGGGGGGGAGAGAGAAACAAGGTCGGGGGGGAGAGAGAAACAAGGTCGGGGGGGAGAGAGAAACAAGGTCGGGGGGAGAGAGAGAAACAAGGCCGGGGGGAGAGAGAAACAAGGCTGGGGGGAGAGAGAAACAAGGTCGGGGGGGAGAGAGAAACAAGGCTGGGGGGGAGAGAGAAACAAGGTCGGGGGGGGAGAGAGAAACAAGGTCGGGGGGGGAGAGAGAAACAAGGTCGGGGGAGAGAGAGAAACAAGGCCGGGGGGGGAGAGAGAAACAAGGCCAGGGGGGAGAGAGAAACAAGGCTGGGGGGGAGAGAGAAACAAGGTCGGGGGAGAGAGAGAAACAAGGCCGGGGGGGAGAGAGAAACAAGGCCAGGGGGGAGAGAGAAACAAGGCTGGGGGGGAGAGAGAAACAAGGCCAGGGGGAGAGAGAAACAAGGCCGGGGGAGAGAGAAACAAGGCCGGGGGGGGAGAGAGAAACAAGGTCGGGGGGAGAGAGAAACAAGGCTGGGGGGGAGAGAAACAAGGCTGGGGGGGAGAGAAACAAGGCCGGGGGGGAGAGAGAAACAAGGTCGGGGGAGAGAGAGAAACAAGGCCGGGGGAGAGAGAGAAACAAGGCCGGGGGAGATCGAATCACAATCTTTTTTTCCGCTCATGGTCAGTGTCGAGTGAAGACATTTATTGTGTTTTCTCTTTATAAATCATAATGACAACCAAAAACATCCAAATGACTGTAATCAACAATTCTCTTTTGGCTGATAACATGCACAGACCTTGACACGCATGAGCTTGAATGGCTATTAGAGGTGACGTCCTCACCTGTGACCTGTCTGCTTGTAATCAGTGTGTGCATAAAAGCTGAGTGAGTTTCTGGGGTCCAGACAGACTCTTGTATCTTTTCTCCAGCCACTGACGTTTCTGGATTGTGAGTTATGGGGAAACCAAAAAATTGTCACCGGATGCATGGGAAAAGATAGTTGAACTGTATAAAAGAGGAAAGGGATCCAAAAAGATATCCAAGGAATGATAATGCCGGTCAGCAGTGTTCAACCTGTGATTAGCAAATGGAAAATCAGGGGCTCTGTATAAACAAAACCACGATCAGGGAGACCAACAACAATGTCAGCCACAACTGCCAGGAAAATTGTTCAGGATGCAAAGAAAAACTCACAAATAACATCAGCTGAAATCCAGGACTCACTGACAACTAGCGGTGCGGCAGCTTCATGATGTACAATAAGCAGGGACGTGAAGAAAAATGGGCTGCATGGTCGAGTCACCAGAAGAAAGCCATTACTGTGTAAATGCCCCAAAGTATCTCACCTACAATACACCAAACAGCACAGAGACAAGCCTCCAAACAGCCCAGAGACAAGACCCCCAAACAGCCCAGAGACAAGACCCCCAAACAGCCCAGAGACAAGACCCCCAAACAGCCCAGAGACAAGCCTCCAAACAGCCCAGAGACGAGCCTCCAAACAGCCCAGAGACGAGCCTCCAAACAGCGCAGAGACAAGCCTCCAAACAGCGCAGAGACAAGCCCCCAAACAGCCCAGAGACAAGCCTCCATACAGCTCAGAGACAAGCCTCCAAACAGCCCAGAGACAAGCCTCCAAACAGCGCAAAGACAAGCCTCCATACAGCTCAGAGACAAGCCTCCAAACAGCCCAGAAACAAACCCCCAAACAGCACAGAGGCAAGCCCCCAAACAGCACAGAGACAAGCCTCCAAACAACCCAGAGACAAGCCTCCAAACAGCCCAGAGACAAGCCTCCAAACAGCCCAGAGACAAGCCTCCAAACAGCCCAAAGACAAGCCCCCAAACAGCCCAGAGACAAGGCTCCAAACAGCGCAGAGACGAGCCTCCAAACAGCGCAGAGACGAGCCTCCAAACAGCGCAGAGACGAGCCTCCAAACAGCGCAGAGACGAGCCTCCAAACAGCCCAGAGACGAGCCTCCAAACAGCACAGGACAAACCTCCAAACAGCACAGAGACGAGCCCCCAAACAGCACAGAGACAAGCCCCCAAACAGCACAGAGACAAGCCCCCAAACAGCCCAGAGACGAGCCTCCAAACAGCACAGGACAAACCTCCAAACAGCACAGAGACAAGCCCCCAAACAGCACAGAGACAAGCCTCCAAACAGCCCAGAGACAAGCCTCCAAACAGCCCAGAGACAAGCCTCCAAACAGCCCAGAGACAAGCCTCCAAACAGCCCAGAGACAAGCCTCCAAACAGCCCAGAGACAAGCCTCCAAACAGCCCAGAGACAACCCCCCAAACAGCCCAGAGACAAGGCTCCAAACAGCACAGAGACGAGCCTCCAAACAGCCCAGAGACGAGCCTCCAAACAGCCCAGAGACAAGCCTCCAAACAGCCCAGAGACGAGCCCCCAAACAGCCCAGAGATGAGCCCCCAAACAGCACTGAGACGAGCCCCCAAACAGCCCAGAGACGAGCCCCCAAACAGCCCAGAGACGAGCCCCCAAACAGCCCAGAGACGAGCCCCCAAACAGCCCAGAGACGAGCCCCCAAACAGCCCAGAGACGAGCCCCCAAACAGCCCAGAGACGAGTCCACAAACAGCCCAGAGACGAGCCCCCAAACAGCCCAGAGACGAGCCCCCAAACAGCCCAGAGACAAGCCCCGAAACAGCCCAGAGACAAGCCCCCAAACAGCCCAGAGACGAGCCTCCAAACAGCACAGGACAAACCTCCAAACAGCCCAGAGACAAGCCCCCAAACAGCCCAGAGACAAGCCCCCAAACAGCCCAGAGACGAGCCTCCAAACAGCACAGGACAAACCTCAAACCTCCAAACAGCACAGGGACAAGCCCCCAAACCGCACAGAGACATACCTCCAAACAGCACAGAGACAAGCCTCCAAACAGCACAGAGACAAGCCTCCAAACAGCACAGAGACAAGCCTCCAAACAGC
This sequence comes from Anomaloglossus baeobatrachus, assembly GCF_048569485.1. NCBI lineage: Eukaryota > Metazoa > Chordata > Amphibia > Anura > Aromobatidae > Anomaloglossus > Anomaloglossus baeobatrachus. The sequence continues at coordinate 301,042,632 of NC_134359.1, forward strand.
ACAGAGACAAGCCTCCAAACAGTCCAGAGACAAGCCTCCAAACAGCCCAGAGACTAGCCTCCAAACAGCCCAGAGACTAGCCTCCAAACAGCCCAGAGACGAGCCTCCAAACAGCGCAGAGACGAGCCTCCAAACAGCGCAGAGACGAGCCTCCATACAGCACAGAGACAAGCCTCCAAACAGCCCAGAGACAATCCTCCAAACAGCCCAGAGACAATCCTCCAAACAGCCCAGAGACAAGCCTCCAAACAGCCCAGAGACAATCCCCCAAACCGCCCAGAGACAAGCCTCCAAACAGCACAGAGACAAGCCTCCAAACAGCCCAGAGACAAGCCTCCAAACAGCCCAGAGACAATCCTCCAAACAGCCCAGAGACAATCCTCCAAACAGCCCAGAGACAAGCCTCCAAACAGCCCAGAGACAATCCCCCAAACCGCCCAGAGACAAGCCTCCAAACAGCACAGAGACAAGCCTCCAAACAGCCCAGAGACAAGCCTCCAAACAGCCCAGAGACAATCCTCCAAACAGCCCAGAGACAATCCTCCAAACAGCCCAGAGACAATCCTCCAAACAGCCCAGGGACAAGCCCCCAAACCGCCAAGAGACAATCCCCCAAACCACCCAGAGACAAGCCTCCAAACAGCGCAGAGACAAGCCCCCAAACCGCACAGAGACAAGCCCCCAAACAGCACAGAGACAAGCCCCCAAACAGCACAGAGACAAGCCCCCAAACAGCACAGAGACAAGCCCCCAAACAGCACAGAGACAAGCCCCCAAACAGCCCAGAGACAAGACCCCCAAACAGCCCAGAGACAAGACCCCAAAACAGCCCAGAGACAAGCCTCCAAACAGTCCAGAGACAAGCCTCCAAACAGCCCAGAGACAAGCCTCCAAACAGCCCAGAGACAAGCCTCCAAACAGCCCAGAGACAAGCCTCCAAACAGCCCAGAGACAAGCCTCCAAACAGCCCAGAGACAAGCCTCCAAACAGCCCAGAGACAATCCCCCAAACCGCCCAGAGACAAGCCTCCAAACAGCGCAGAGACAAGCCCCCAAACAGCACAGAGACAAGCCCCCAAACAGCACAGAGACAAGCCTCCAAACAACACAGAGACAAACCTCCAAACAGCGCAGAGACAAGCCTCCAAACAGCACAGAGACAAGCCCCCAAACAGCACAGAGACAAGCCCCCAAACAGCACAGAGACAAGACCCCAAACACCACAGAGACAAAACCCCCAAACAGCCAAGAGACAAGACCCCAAACACCAGAGACAAGCCTTCAAACAGCCCAGAGACAAACCTCCAAACAGCACAGAGACAAGCCTCCAAACAGCACAGAGACAAGCCTCCAAACAGCCCAGAGACAAGCCTCCATACAGCGCAGAGACAAGCCTCCAAACAGCCCAGAGACAAGCCTCCAAACAGCCCAGAGACAAGCCCCCAAACAGCACGGAGGCAAGCCCCCAAACAGCCCAGAGACAAGCCTCCAAACAACACAGAGACAAGCCTCCAAACAGCCCAGAGACAAGCCTCCAAACAGCCCAGAGACAAGCCTCCAAACAGCCCAGAGACAAGCCCCCAAACAGCACGGAGACAAGCCCCCAAACAGCACACAGACGAGCCTCCAAACAGCCCAGAGACAAGCCACCAAACAGCCCAGAGACAAGCCCCCAAACAGCCCAGAGACAAGCCTCCAAACAGCGCAGAGACAAGCCTCCAAACAGCGCAGAGAAAAGCCTCCAAACAGCCCAGAGACAATCCCCTAAACAGCCAAGAGACAAGCCTCCAAACAGCCCAGAGACGAGCCTCCAAACAGCCCAGAGACGAGCCCCCAAACAGCCCAGAGACAAGCCTCCAAACAGCCCAGAGACAAGCCTCCAAACAGCCCAGAGACAAGCCTCCAAACAGCCCAGAGACAAGCCTCCAAACAGCGCAGAGACAAGCCCCCAAACAGCACAGAGACAAGCCCCCAAACAGCACAGAGACAAGCCTCGAAACAACACAGAGACAAACCTCCAAACAGCGCAGAGACAAGCCTCCAAACAGCACAGAGACAAGCCCCCAAACAGCACAGAGACAAGCCCCCAAACAGCACAGAGACAAGACCCCAAACACCACAGAGACAAAACCCCCAAACAGCCAAGAGACAAGACCCCAAACACCAGAGACAAGCCTTCAAACAGCCCAGAGACAAACCTCCAAACAGCACAGAGACAAGCCTCCAAACAGCACAGAGACAAGCCTCCAAACAGCCCAGAGACAAGCCTCCATACAGCGCAGAGACAAGCCTCCAAACAGCCCAGAGACAAGCCTCCAAACAGCCCAGAGACAAGCCCCCAAACAGCACGGAGGCAAGCCCCCAAACAGCCCAGAGACAAGCCTCCAAACGGCCCAGAGACGAGCCTCCAAGCAGCCCAGAGATAAGCCTCCAAGCAGCCCAGAGATAAGCCTCCAAACAGCCCAGAGACAAGCCTCCAAACAGCCCAGAGACAAGCCCCCAAATAGCACAGAGACAAGCCCCCAAACAGCACAGAGACAAGACGCCAAACACCAGAGAGACAAGACCCCCAAACAGCCCAGAGACAAGCCTCCAAACAGCACAGAGACAAGCCTCCAAACAGTACAGAGACAAGCCTCCAAACAGCCCAGAGACAAGCCTCCATACAGCGCAGAGACAAGCCTCCAAACAGCCCAGAGACAAGCCTCCAAACAGCCCAGAGACAAGCCCCCAAACAGCATGGAGGCAAGCCCCCAAACAGCCCAGAGACAAGCCTCCAAACAACACAGAGACAAACCTCCAAACAGCGCAGAGACAAGCCTCCAAACAGCACAGAGACAAGCCCCCAAACAGCACAGAGACAAGCCCCCAAACAGCACAGAGACAAGACCCCAAACACCACAGAGACAAAACCCCCAAACAGCCAAGAGACAAGACCCCAAACACCAGAGACAAGCCTCCAAACAGCCCAGAGACAAACCTCCAAACGGCCCAGAGACGAGCCTCCAAGCAGCCCAGAGATAAGCTTCCAAGCAGCCCAGAGATAAGCCTCCAAACAGCCCAGAGACAAGCCTCCAAACAGCCCAGAGACAAGCCCCCAAATAGCACAGAGACAAGCCCCCAAACAGCACAGAGACAAGCCCCCAAACAGCCCAGAAACAAGCCTCCAAACAGCCCAGAGACAAACCTCCAAACAGCCCAGAGACGAGTCTCCAAACAACCCAGAGACAAGCCTCCAAACAGCCCAGAGACGAGCCTCCAAACAGCACAGAGACAAGCCCCCAAACAGCCCAGAGACGAGCCCCCAAACAGCACAGAGACAAGCCTCCAAACAGCCCAGAGACAAGCCCCCAAACAGCCCAGAGACGAGCCCCCAAACAGCACAGAGACAAGCCTCCAAACAGCCCAGAGAAGAGCCCCCAAACAGCCCAGAGACGAGCCTCCAAACAGCACAGGACAAACCTCCAAACAGCACAGAGACAAGCCCCCAAACAGCACAGAGACAAGCCTCCAAACAGCACAGAGACAAGCTTCCAAACAGCCCAGAGACAAGCCTCCAAACAGCCCAGAGCCAAGCCCCTAAACAGCCCAGAGACTAGCCTCCAAACAGCCCAGAGACAAGCCTCTGAACAGCACAGAGATGAGCCTCCAAACAGCACAGAGACAAGCCTCCAAACAGCACAGAGACAAGCCACCAAACAGCCCAGAGACAAGCCCCCAAACAGCCCAGAGACAAGCCTCCAAACAGCACAGAGACAAGCCTCCAAACAGCCCAAAGACAAGCCCCCAAACAGCCCAGAGACAAGCCCCCAATCAGCCCAGAGACAAGCCTCGAAACAGCCCAGAGACAAGCCTCCAAACAGCCCAGAGACAAGCCCCCAATCAGCCCAGAGACAAGCCTCGAAACAACCCAGAGACAAGCCTCCAAACAGCCCAGAGACGAGCCTCCAAACAGCACAGAGACAAGCCCCCAAACAGCCCAGAGACGAGCCCCCAAACAGCACAGAGACAAGCCTCCAAACAGCCCAGAGACAAGCCCCCAAACAGCCCAGAGACGAGCCCCCAAACAGCACAGAGACAAGCCTCCAAACAGCCCAGAGAAGAGCCCCCAAACAGCCCAGAGACGAGCCTCCAAACAGCACAGGACAAACCTCCAAACAGCACAGAGACAAGCCCCCAAACAGCACAGAGACAAGCCTCCAAACAGCACAGAGACAAGCTTCCAAACAGCCCAGAGACAAGCCTCCAAACAGCCCAGAGCCAAGCCCCTAAACAGCCCAGAGACTAGCCTCCAAACAGCCCAGAGACAAGCCTCTGAACAGCACAGAGACAAGCCTCCAAACAGCACAGAGACAAGCCACCAAACAGCCCAGAGACAAGCCCCCAAACAGCCCAGAGACAAGCCTCCAAACAGCACAGAGACAAGCCCCCAAACAGCCCAGAGACAAGCCCCCAAACAGCCCAGAGACAAGCCTCCAAACAGCCCAGAGACAAGCCTCCAAACAGCCCAGAGACAAGCCTCCAAACAGCCCAGAGACAAGCCTCCAAACAGCCCAGAGACAAGCCTCCAAACAGCACAGAGACAAGCCTCCAAACAGCCCAGAGAAGAGCCCCCAAACAGCCCAGAGACAAGCCTCCAAACAGCCCAGAGACAAGCCTCCAAACAGCCCAGAGACAAGGCTCCAAACAGCCCAGAGACAAGCCTCCAAACAGCCCAGAGACAAGCCTCCAAACTTTTGGAACACGGTAATTTGGAGTGATGAGACCAAAATCAAACTTTTTGGCCACAATCATAAACGTTACATTTGGAGAGGTGTCAACAAGGCCTATGATGAAAGGAACACCATTCCTACAGTAAAGCATGGAGGTGGATCGCTGATGATGTGGGAGTGTGTACAAGGAACTTGGCCAGATGGAAAAATGAATGCAGCACTTTATCAGCAAATACTGGAGGCAAATTTGCACTCAACAGCCTGGAAGCTGCGCATGAGACGTACTTGGATGCTCCAACATGACAACCATTCAAAACACAAGGCCAAGTCGACCTGTCATTGGCTACATCAGAACAAAGTGAAGGTTCTGGAGTGGCCATCTCAGTCTCCTGACGTCAATATCGAGCCGCTCTGAGGAGAACTTAAGCAAAGCGCAGTTCATGCAAGAAAGCCCATGAATTTACAGGAACTGGAGGCACCAAGAAGAATGAGCAGCTTTACCATCTGACCAAGAAGAATGGGCGGCTTACCATCTGACCAAGAAGAATGGGTAGCTTTACCATCTGACCAAGAAGAATGGGCAGCTTTACCATCTGACCAAGAAGAATGAGCGGCATTACCATCTGAGAAAATAAAGAGCCTCATCCACAACTACCACAAAAGACTTCAAGCTGTCTTTGATGCTAGAGGGGGCAATACACGGTATTAAGAACTGGGGGATGGGAACTTTTCATCAGGGTCATTTGGATGTTTTTGGTTGTCATAAAGATTTATAAGGAGAAAACTCAGTAGATGACAATAAATGGCTTCACCCAACCACTAACCATGAGTGGAAAAAAAGATTGTGTGTTATCATTCATATTCTGTCAAAAAAGGTCAAGAAAGAAAAAAAATCTACCGGGGTGTGTAAACTTTTGAGCACAACTGTATATACTCGGCACTGTGCAGTGTAATGTTCTCATCCGAGCTCCTCCATGGTAATTGTATTAGGATTAGATACATGTATCACATGCTGTACTGTCAGATACATGACAGATGTCAGACAGCTCATTAGGAGGGCCACTCCCAGTTATGGCCACCTCATCATCCCCGCACCCATCATGGTGGCCCCATCATCCCTGCCCCCGTCATGGTGGCCCCATTTTCCCCGCCCCGTCATGGTGGCCCCATTTTCCCCGCCCCGTCATGGTGGCCCCATTATCCCCGCCCCGTCATGGTGGCCCCATTATCCCCGCCCCGTCATGGTGGCCCCATTTTCCCCGCCCCGTCATGGTGGCCCCATTTTCCCCGCCCCGTCATGGTGGCCCCATTTTCCCCGCCCCGTCATGGTGGCCCCATTATCCCCGCCCCGTCATGGTGACCCCATTTTCCCCGCCCCGTCATGGTGGCTCCATTATCCCCCCCCGTCATGGCGGCCCCATTATCCCCGCCCCGTCATGGTGGCCCCATTATCCCCGCCCCGTCATGGTGGCCGCTCACCTTCGCTCGCAGGATGTCGCACTGTAAGATGCATTTTTCTTGGTCATAAAATAATTCAAATTCCAGCGTTCCCAGCGCAGCTAAAATGACAAGAAGATAAAAAGTCAGAAATAAGACGTCCCCTCCCCCACTGACCGCCCGCACAGCGCAAAATATCCACCGAATGTGGCAGAATACGGACAATCGTGTCTACTCCAGTCACATCCAGAGCTGCATCCATAATTCTGCTATTATGTCATGTCTTCTACTCCAGTCACATCCAGAGCTGCATCCATGATTCTCCTATTATGTCATGTCTTCTACTCCAGTCACATCCAGAGCTGCATCCATAATTCTCCTATTATGCCATGTCTTCTACTCCAGTAACATCCAGAGATGCATCCATAATTCTGCTATTATGTCATGTCTTGTACTCCAGTCACATCCAGAGCTGCATCCATAATTCTGCTGTTATGTCATGTCTTCTACTTCAGTCACATCCAGAGCTGCATCCATAATTCTGCTATTATGTCATGTCTTCTACTCCAGTCACATCTAGAGCTGCATCCATAATTCTGCTATTGTCATGTCTTGTACTCCAGTCACATCCAGAGCTGCATCCATAACTCTGCTATTATGTCATGTCTTGTACTCCAGTCACATCCAGAGCTGCATCCATAACTCTGCTATTATGTCATGTCTTGTACTCCAGTCACATCCAGAGCTGCATCCATAACTCTGCTATTATGTCATGTCTTGTACTCCAGTCACATCCAGAGCTGCATCCATAACTCTGCTATACAGCACGTCTTCTCCCCGCACTGCAGCCATACTGCTGCTGTTACATCGGGTGATGTCAGGTGTCGGCTCCGGGACGTCTTGACCTGAGCGTGTCTCTGATCTAATGATCACATTAGCCCATATGTGGCAGGGTGAGTGGCGATGGCTCATTAGTTGCTGCGCAGTGTGCACAGGCCCTGCTGATACTTTGTCCTCCTTGTGGCAGTGTTGGGGGGTCCTCATCTGCCCCCCAGTAATCCCACATAGAGCGGAGCCCCGGCTGCCTTTCTCAGCCTATGGTTATATCTAATGGGCTGCATCTTCGATCAGCGGGTGCATTATTAGCTCCTAGGACGTATGTGGGCGGCCGTGTGTCCAATACCAGACCCCTCATGCAGTGCACAGTGCACCCCCCAATTACTGAAAACTACCATAGTGCTGGAGCCAGAGCAATACACTCACATTACAGGAGACAGCGCTACCACACGCGGTGCCGCTACTGACGGCAAAACCACTGTGCGAGAGACGAGGAGCGGGGAGAAGCCTGTGTGAGAGAGGAGGAGCGGGGAGCAGTCTGTGTGAGAGAGGAGGAGCGGGGAGCAGCCTGTGTGAGAGAGGAGTGGGGAGCAGCCTGTGTGAGAGAGGAGGAGTGGGGAGCAGCCTGTGTGAGAGAGGAGGTGCGGGGAGCGGCCTGTGTGAGAGAGGAGGAGCGGGGAGCGGCCTGTGTGAGAGAGGAGGAGCGGGGAGCAGCCTGTGTGAGAGAGGAGGAGCGGGGAGCAGCCTGTGTGAGGGAGGAGGAGTGGGGAGCAGCCTGTGTGAGAGAGGAGGAGTGGGGAGCAGTCTGTGTGAGAGAGGAGTGGGGAGCAGCCTGTGTGAGAGAGGAGGAGTGGGGAGCAGCCTGTGTGAGAGAGGAGGTGCGGGGAGCGGCCTGTGTGAGAGAGGAGGAGCGGGGAGCGGCCTGTGTGAGAGAGGAGGAGCGGGGTGCGGCCTGTGTGAGAGAGGAGGAGCGGCGAGCGGCCTGTGTGAGAGAGGAGGAGCGGGGAGCGGCCTGTGTGAGAGAGGAGGAGCGGGGAGCGGCCTGTGTGAGAGAGGAGGAGCGGGGAGCGGCCTGTAAGAGAGAGGAGGAGCGGGGAGCGGCCTGTGTGAGAGAGGAGGAGCGGGGAGCGGCCTGTGTGAGAGAGGAGGAGTGGGGAGCGGCCTGTGTGAGAGAGGAGGAGTGGGGAGCGGCCTGTGTGAGAGAGGAGGAGTGGGGAGCGGCCTGTGTGAGAGAGGAGGAGTGGGGAGCGGCCTGTGTGAGAGAGGAGGAGTGGGGAGCGGCCTGTGTGAGAGAGGAGGAGCGGGGAGCGGCCTGTGTGAGAGAGGAGGAGTGGGGAGCAGCCTGTGTGAGAGAGGAGGAGCGGGGAGCAGTCTGTGTGAGGGAGGAGGAGCGGGGAGCAGTCTGTGTGAGAGAGGAGGAGTGGGGAGCGGCCTGTGTGAGGGAGGAGGAGCGGGGAGCGGCCTGTGTGAGAGAGGAGTGGGGAGCAGTCTGTGTGAGAGAGGAGGAGCGGGGAGCAGTCTGTGTGAGAGAGGAGGAGCGGGGAGCAGCCTGTGTGAGAGAGGAGGAGCGGGGAGCAGCCTGTGTGAGAGAGGAGGAGCGGGGAGCAGCCTGTGTGAGGGAGGAGGAGTGGGGAGCAGCCTGTGTGAGAGAGGAGGAGCGGGGAGTGTCCTGTGTGAGAGAGGAGGAGCGGGGAGTGTCCTGTGTGAGAGAGGAGGAGTGGGGAGCAGCCTGTGTGAGAGAGGAGTGGGGAGCAGCCTGTGTGAGAGAGGAGGAGTGGGGAGCAGCCTGTGTGAGGAAGGAGGAGTGGGGAGCAGCCTGTGTGAGAGAGGAGAAGCGGGGAGCAGCCTGTGTGAGAGAGGAGGAGCGGGGAGTGTCCTGTGTGAGAGAGGAGGAGTGGGGAGCAGCCTGTGTGAGGGAGGAGGAGTGGGGAGTGTCCTGTGTGAGAGAGGAGGAGCGGGGAGTGTCCTGTGTGAGAGAGGAGGAGTGGGGAGCAGCCTGTGTGAGAGAGGAGTGGGGAGCAGCCTGTGTGAGAGAGGAGGAGCGGGGAGCAGCCTGTGTGAGAGAGGAGAAGCGGGGAGCAGCCTGTGTGAGAGAGGAGAAGCGGGGAGCAGCCTGTGTGAGAGAGGAGGAGCGGGGAGTGTCCTGTGTGAGAGAGGAGGAGTGGGGAGCGGCCTGTGTGAGAGAGGAGGAGCGGGGAGCGGCCTGTGTGAGAGAGGAGGAGTGGGGAGCAGCCTGTGTGAGAGAGGAGGAGCGGGGAGCAGTCTGTGTGAGGGAGGAGGAGCGGGGAGCAGTCTGTGTGAGAGAGGAGGAGTGGGGAGCGGCCTGTGTGAGGGAGGAGGAGCGGGGAGCGGCCTGTGTGAGAGAGGAGTGGGGAGCAGTCTGTGTGAGAGAGGAGGAGCGGGGAGCAGTCTGTGTGAGAGAGGAGGAGCGGGGAGCAGTCTGTGTGAGAGAGGAGGAGCGGGGAGCAGCCTGTGTGAGAGAGGAGGAGCGGGGAGCAGCCTGTGTGAGAGAGGAGGAGCGGGGAGCAGCCTGTGTGAGGGAGGAGGAGTGGGGAGCAGCCTGTGTGAGAGAGGAGGAGCGGGGAGTGTCCTGTGTGAGAGAGGAGGAGTGGGGAGCAGCCTGTGTGAGGGAGGAGGAGTGGGGAGTGTCCTGTGTGAGAGAGGAGGAGCGGGGAGTGTCCTGTGTGAGAGAGGAGGAGTGGGGAGCAGCCTGTGTGAGAGAGGAGTGGGGAGCAGCCTGTGTGAGAGAGGAGGAGCGGGGAGCAGCCTGTGTGAGAGAGGAGAAGCGGGGAGCAGCCTGTGTGAGAGAGGAGGAGCGGGGAGCAGCCTGTGTGAGAGAGGAGGAGCGGGGAGCAGCCTGTGTGAGAGAGGAGGAGCGGGGAGCAGCCTGTGTGAGGGAGGAGGAGTGGGGAGCAGCCTGTGTGAGAGAGGAGGAGCGGGGAGTGTCCTGTGTGAGAGAGGAGGAGTGGGGAGCAGCCTGTGTGAGGGAGGAGGAGTGGGGAGTGTCCTGTGTGAGAGAGGAGCGGGGAGTGTCCTGTGTGAGAGAGGAGGAGTGGGGAGAAGCCTGTGTGAGAGAGGAGTGGGGAGCAGCCTGTGTGAGAGAGGAGGAGCGGGGAGCAGCCTGTGTGAGAGAGGAGAAGCGGGGAGCAGCCTGTGTGAGAGAGGAGAAGCGGGGAGCAGCCTGTGTGAGAGAGGAGGAGCGGGGAGTGTCCTGTGTGAGAGAGGAGGAGTGGGGAGCAGCCTGTGTGAGGGAGGAGGAGTGGGGAGTGTCCTGTGTGAGGGAGGAGGAGTGGGGAGTGTCCTGTGTGAGAGAGGAGGAGTGGGGAGCAGCCTGTGTGAGAGAGGAGGAGTGGGGAGCAGCCTGTGTGAGAGAGGAGGAGTGGGGAGCGGCCTGTGTGAGAGAGGAGGAGCGGGGAGCGGCCTGTGTGAGAGAGGAGGAGCGGGGAGCGGCCTGTGTGAGAGAGGAGGAGCGGGGAGCAGCCTGTGTGAGAGAGGAGGAGTGGGGAGCAGCCTGTGTGAGAGAGGAGGAGCGGGGAGTGTCCTGTGTGAGAGAGGAGGAGCGGGGAGTGTCCTGTGTGAGAGAGGAGGAGTGGGGAGCAGCCTGTGTGAGAGAGGAGGAGCGGGGAGTGTCCTGTGTGAGAGAGGAGGAGCGGGGAGCAGCCTGTGTGAGAGAGGAGGAGCGGGGAGTGTCCTGTGTGAGAGAGGAGGAGCGGGGAGTGTCCTGTGTGAGAGAGGAGGAGTGGGGAGCAGCCTGTGTGAGAGAGGAGTGGGGAGCAGCCTGTGTGAGAGAGGAGGAGTGGGGAGCAGCCTGTGTGAGGAAGGAGGAGTGGGGAGCAGCCTGTGTGAGAGAGGAGCGGGGAGCAGCCTGTGTGAGAGAGGAGGAGCGGGGAGTGTCCTGTGTGAGAGAGGAGGAGTGGGGAGCAGCCTGTGTGAGGGAGGAGGAGTGGGGAGTGTCCTGTGTGAGAGAGGAGTGGGGAGCAGCCTGTGTGAGAGAGGAGGAGTGGGAAGCGGCCTGTGTGAGAGAGGAGGAGCGGGGAGCGGCCTGTGTGAGAGAGGAGGAGCGGGGAGTGTCCTGTGTGAGAGAGGAGGAGTGGGGAGCAGCCTGTGTGAGAGAGGAGGAGTAGGAAGCGGCCTGTGTGAGAGAGGAGGAGTGGGGAGCGGCCTGTGTGAGAGAGGAGGAGTGGGGAGCGGCCTGTGTGAGAGAGGAGGAGCGGGGAGCGGCCTGTGTGAGAGAGGAGGCGCGGGGAGCAGCCTGTATGAGAGAGGAGGAGTGGGAAGCGGCCTGTGTGAGAGAGGAGGAGTGGGAAGCGGCCTGTGTGAGAGAGGAGGAGTGGGAAGCGGCCTCTGTGAGAGAGGAGGAGTGGGGAGCAGCCTGTGTGAGAGAGGAGGAGTGGGGAGTGTCCTGTGTGAGAGAGGAGGAGTGGGGAGCGGCCTGTGTGAGAGAGGAGGAGTGGGGAGCGGCCTGTGTGAGAGAGGAGGAGCGGGGAGCGGCCTGTGTGAGAGAGGAGGAGTGGGGAGTGTCCTGTGTGAGAGAGGAGGAGCGGGGAGCAGCCTGTGCGAGAGAGGAGGAGCGGGGAGCAGCCTGTGTGAGAGAGGAGGAGTGGGGAGCAGCCTGTGTGAGAGAGGAGGAGTGGGGAGCAGCCTGTGTGAGAGAGGAGGAGTGGGAAGCGGCCTGTGTGAGAGAGGAGGAGTGGGGAGCGGCCTGTGTGACAGAGGAGGAGTGGGGAGCAGCCTGTGTGAGGGAGGAGGAGTGGGGAGCAGCCTGTGTGAGGGAGGAGGAGCGGGGAGCAGCCTGTGTGAGGGAGGAAGAGCGGGGAGCAGTCTGTGTGAGAGAGGAGGAGCGGGGAGCGGCCTGTGTGAGAGAGGAGGAGCGGGGAGCGGCCTGTGTGAGAGAGGAGGAGTGGGGAGCGGCCTGTGTGAGAGAGGAGGAGTGGGGAGCGGCCTGTGTGAGAGAGGAGGAGTGGGGAGCGGCCTGTGTGAGAGAGGAGGAGTGGGGAACAGCCTGTGTGAGGGAGGAGGAGTGGGGAGCAGCCTGTGTGAGGGAGGAGGAGTGGGGAGCAGCCTGTGTGAGGGAGGAGGAGTGGGGAGCAGCCTGTGTGAGGGAAGAGTAGTGGGGAGCAGCCTGTGTGAGGGAGGAGGAGTGGGGAGCAGCCTGTGTGAGGGAGGAGGAGCGGGGAGCAGCCTGTGTGAGGGAGGAGGAGTGGGGAGCAGCCTGTGTGAGAGAAGAGGAGTGGGGAACAGCCTGTGTGAGGGAGGAGGAGTGGGGAGCAGCCTGTGTGAGAGAAGAGGAGTGGGGAGCAGCCTGTGTGAGGGAGGAGGAGTGGGGAGCAGCCTGTGTGAGGGAGGAGGAGTGGGGAGCAGCCTGTGTGAGGAGGAGGAGTGGGGAGCAGCCTGTGTGAGGGAGGAGGAGTGGGGAGCAGCCTGTGTGAGAGAGGAGGAGTGGGGAGCAGCCTGTGTGAGGGAGGAGGAGTGGGGAGCAGCCTGTGTGAGGGAAGAGTAGTGGGGAGCAGCCTGTGTGAGGGAGGAGGAGTGGGGAGCAGCCTGTGTGAGGGAGGAGGAGTGGGGAGCAGCCTGTGTGAGGGAGGAGGAGCGGGGAGCAGCCTGTGTGAGGGAGGAGGAGTGGGGAGCAGCCTGTGTGAGAGAAGAGGAGTGGGGAACAGCCTGTGTGAGGGAGGAGGAGTGGGGAGCAGCCTGTGTGAGGGAGGAGGAGTGGGGAGCAGCCTGTGTGAGGGAGGAGGAGTGGGGAGCAGCTTGTGTGAGAGAGGAGAGCAGCCTGTGTGAGAGAGGAGGAGTGGGGAGCAGCCTGTGTGAGAGAGGAGGAGTGGGGAGCAGCCTGTGTGAGGGAGGAGGAGCGGGGAGCAGCCTGTGTGAGAGAGGAGAGCAGCCTGTGTGAGAGAGGATGAGTGGGGAGCAGCCTGTGTGAGGGAGGAGGAGCGGGGAGCAGCCTGTGTGAGAGAGGAGGAGTGGGGAGCAGTCTGTGTGAGAGAGGAGGAGCGGGGAGCAGCCTGTGTGAGGGAGGAGGAGTGAGGAGCAGCCTGTGTGAGAAAGGAGGAGTGGGGAGCAGCCTGTGTGAGAGAGGAGTGGGGAGCAGCCTGTGTGAGAGAGGAGGAGTGGGGAGCAGCCTGTTTGAGAGAGGAGGAGCGGGGAGCAGCCTGTGTGAGAGAGGAGGAGTGGGGAGCAGTCTGTGTGAGAGAGGAGGAGCGGGGAGCAGCCTGTGTGAGGGAGGAGGAGTGAGGAGCAGCCTGTGTGAGAAAGGAGGAGTGGGGAGCAGCCTGTGTGAGAGAGGAGTGGGGAGCAGCCTGTGTGAGAGAGGAGGAGTGAGGAGCAGCCTGTGTGAGGAGGAGGAGCGGGGAGCAGCCTGTGTGAGAGAGGAGGAGTGGGGAGCAGCCTGTGTGAGGGAGGAGGAGCGGGGAGCAGCCTGTGTGAGGGAGGAGGAGCGGGGAGCAGCCTGTGTGAGAGAGGAGGAGTGGGGAGCAGCCTGTGTGAGAGAGGAGGAGCGGGGAGCAGCCTGTGTGAGAGAGGAGGAGTGGGGAGCAGCCTGTGTGAGAGAGGAGGAGTGGGGAGCAGCCTGTGTGAGGAGGAGGAGTGGGGAGCAGCCTGTGTGAGAGAGGAGGAGCGGGGAGCAGCCTGTGTGAGAGAGGAGGAGTGGGGAGCGGCCTGTGTGAGGGAGGAGGAGTGGGGAGCGGCCTGTGTGAGAGAGGAGGAGTGGGGAGCAGCCTGTGTGAGGGAGGAGGAGTGGGGAGCAGCCTGTGTGAGGGAGGAGGAGTGGGGAGCAGCCTGTGTGAGAGAGGAGTGGGGAGCGGCCTGTGTGAGAGAGGAGGAGTGGGGAGCAGCCTGTGTGAGAGAGGAGGAGTGGGGAGCAGCCTGTGTGAGAGAGGAGGAGTGGGGAGCAGCCTGTGTGAGAGAGGAGGAGTGGGGAGCAGCCTGTGTGAGAGAGGAGGAGTGGGGAGCAGCCTGTGTGAGGGAGGAGGAGTGGGGAGCAGCCTGTGTGAGGGAGGAGGAGTGGGGAGCAGCCTGTGTGAGAGAGGAGGAGTGGGGAGCAGCCTGTGTGAGAGAGGAGGAGTGGGGAGCAGCCTGTGTGAGGGAGGAGGAGTGGGGAGCAGCCTGTGTGAGAGAGGAGGAGTGGGGAGCGGCCTGTGTGAGGGAGGAGGAGTGGGGAGCAGCCTGTGTGAGAGAGGAGGAGCGGGGAGCGGCCTGTGTGAGAGAGGAGGAGCGGGGAGCAGCCTGTGTGAGAGAGGAGGAGCGGCCTGTGTGAGAGAGGAGGAGCGGGGAGCGGCCTGTGTGAGAGAGGAGGAGTGGGGAGCAGCCTGTGTGAGAGAGGAGGAGCGGCCTGTGTGAGAGAGGAGGAGCGGGGAGCGGCCTGTGTGAGAGAGGAGGAGTGGGGAGCAGCCTGTGTGAGAGAGGAGGGGTGGGGAGCAGCCTGTGTGAGAGAGGAGTGGGGAGCGGCCTGTGTGAGAGAGGAGGAGTGGGGAGCAGCCTGTGTGAGAGAGGAGGAGTGGGGAGCGGCCTGTGTGAGGGAGGAGGAGTGGGGAGCAGCCTGTGTGAGAGAGGAGGAGTGGGGAGCAGCCTGTGTGAGAGAGGAGGAGTGGGGAGCAGCCTGTGTGAGAGAGGAGGAGTGGGGAGCAGTCTGTGTGAGAGGAGGAGCGGGGAGCAGCCTGTGTAAGAGAGGAGGAGTGGGGAGCCGCCTGTGTGAGAGAGGAGGAGTGGGGAGCAGCCTGTGTGAGAGAGGAGGAGTGGGGAGCAGCCTGTGTGAGAGAGGAGGAGCGGGGAGCAGCCTGTGTGAGAGAGGAGGAGCGGGGAGCAGCCTGTGTGAGGGAGGAGGAGTGGGGAGCAGCCTGTGTGAGAGAGGAGGAGTGGGGAGCGGCCTGTGTGAGAGAGGAGGAGTGGGGAGCAGCCTGTGTGAGAGAGGAGGAGTGGGGAGCAGCCTGTGTGAGAGAGGAGGAGTGGGGAGCAGCCTGTGTGACGGAGGAGGAGCGGGGAGCAGCCTGTGTGAGAGAGGAGGAGTGGGGAGCAGCCTGTGTGAGAGAGGAGTGGGGAGCAGCCTGTGTGAGAGAGGAGGAGTGGGGAGCGGCCTGTGTGAGGGAGGAGGAGTGGGGAGCAGCCTGTGTGAGAGAGGAGGAGTGGGGAGCAGCCTGTGTGGGAGAGGAGGAGTGGGGAGCAGCCTGTGTGAGGGAGGAGGAGCGGGGAGCAGCCTGTGTGAGAGAGGAGGAGCGGGGAGCAGCCTGTGTGAGAGAGGAGTGGGGAGCAGCCTGTGTGAGAGAGGAGTGGGGAGCAGCCTGTGTGAGGAGGAGGAGTGGGGAGCGGCCTGTGTGAGAGAGGAGGAGTGGGGAGCCGCCTGTGTGAGAGAGGAGGAGTGGGGAGCAGCCTGTGTGACGGAGGAGGAGCGGGGAGCAGCCTGTGTGAGAGAGGAGGAGTGGGGAGCAGCCTGTGTGAGGGAGGAGGAGTGGGGAGCAGCCTGTGTGAGGAGGAGGAGTGAGGAGCAGCCTGTGTGAGAGAGGAGGAGTGGGGAGCAGCCTGTGTGAGGGAGGAGGAGTGGGGAGCAGCCTGTGTGAGAGAGGAGGAGTGGGGAGCAGCCTGTGTGAGGGAGGAGGAGTGGGGAGCAGCCTGTGTGAGGAGGAGGAGTGAGGAGCAGCCTGTGTGAGAGAGGAGGAGCGGGGAGCAGCCTGTGTGAGAGAGGAGGAGTGGGGAGCAGCCTGTGTGAGGGAGGAGGAGTGGGGAGCAGCCTGTGTGAGGAGGAGGAGTGAGGAGCAGCCTGTGTGAGAGAGGAGGAGTGGGGAGCAGCCTGTGTGAGAGAGGAGGAGTGGGGAGCAGCCTGTGTGAGGGAGGAGGAGTGGGGAGCAGCCTGTGTGAGGGAGGAGGAGTGGGGAGCAGCCTGTGTGAGAGAGGAGGAGTCGGGACTACAGTCGCATTTCCCCAGTAATGGCTGATAACAGATAATAATAGCTTGCATGCTCCGGTTTATTATACATTATTACGTACTGCCGTCGTCAGAGTCATAGTTGTCCAGGTCGTCGGGTTCATCCGCGTGTTCCGCCGCCTGATGCGGTATGTCCAGGGGTGACAGGTTGTGGGGGTGTCCTGTGGGGGACGCGGCGCCCTCCGGCCAGGGGCTGTATCTCGGGAAGTAGTCGGAGATTTGCTGGATGGGTCGGATGGGGCCGGGGCACACGTTTATGGCCATGTGCTCCTGGATGCTGATGGGAACCTTGTCACCGCGCCGCACCGTCATCAGGGTGTCTGCGGGCGAGAGAGAAGCGCGAGCTTAGATACACACATTACATAGGTACATGAGATTAGATACAAACAGATACATGACATACAGGAGTCAGGGAGGTTAGATACATGACATACAGGAGTCAGGGAGATTAGATACATGACATACAGCAGTCCAGGAGATTAGATACATGACATACAGGAGTCAGGGAGATTAGATACATGACATACTGGAGTCAGGGAGATTAGATACATGACATACTGGAGTCAGCGAGATTAGATACATGACATACAGCAGTCAGGGAGATTAGATACATGACATACAGCAGTCAGGGAGATTAGATACATGACATACAGCAGTCAGGGAGATTAGATACATGACATACTGGAGTCAGGGAGGTTAGATACATGACATACAGGAGTCAGGGAGATTAGATACATGACATACTGGAGTCAGGGAGGTTA
Source organism: Anomaloglossus baeobatrachus (assembly GCF_048569485.1). Taxonomy (NCBI): domain Eukaryota; kingdom Metazoa; phylum Chordata; class Amphibia; order Anura; family Aromobatidae; genus Anomaloglossus; species Anomaloglossus baeobatrachus. The sequence goes on from NC_134359.1 coordinate 301,059,295, forward strand.
GATACATGACATACAGCAGTCAGGGAGATTAGATACATGACATACTGGAGTCAGGGAGGTTAGATACATGACATCCAGGAGTCAGGGAGATTAGATACGTGACATACAGCAGTCAGGGAGATTAGATACATGACATACAGGAGTCAGGGAGATTAGATACGTGACATACAGGAGTTAGGGAGATTAGATACATGACATACAGCAGTCAGGGAGATTAGATACATGACATACAGGAGTCAGGGAGATTAGATACATGACATACAGTAGTCAGGGAGATTAGATACATGACATATAGGAGTCAGGGAGATTAGATACATGACATACAGGAGTCAGGGAGGTTAGATGCATGACACAGGAGACAGGGAGATTAGATACATGACATACAGGAGTCAGGGAGATTAGATACATGACATACAGGAGTCAGCGAGGTTAGATACATGACATACAGGGGTCAGGGAGATTAGATACATGACATACAGGAGTCAGCGAGATTAGATACATGACATACAGGAGTCAGGGAGATTAGATACATGACATACAGGAGTCAGGGAGATTAGATAATGACATACAGGAGTCAGGGAGATTAGATACATGACATACAGGGGTCAGGGGGGTTAGATACATGACATACAGGAGTCAGGGAGATTAGATACATGACATACAGGGGTCAGGGAGATTAGATACATGACATACAGGGGTCAGGGAGGTTAGATACATGACATACAGGGGTCAGGGAGGTTAGATACATGACAGAGAACATTGTGAGCTGATCTGGAAATCATAGAATAAATGCAGAAGATGAAGACTTCGGATACACTGGGACCAGTAGAAAGATGGTGGTGGAAGCAACAGTTATTGGATATCAATGGCACCAAGCATCAGCACATTTGATGGGATTCCTGGAGTGACGGGGATGTGCGGCCCCCAGTAATGCAGGACAGATAAGACCAGGAGATATTGAATAATTCGCTGGTAAGAAAGGAAGATAGAGGAGATAATGAGGATGGAGAGCGGAGGGAAGAGCGGAGGGAAGCGCAGCTCCTGCAGATAGACTGCAGCACGGAGCGCTCAGATGTGAGGCAGAGGGGTCTGCACCATGGATGGCAACAGGTCATATATAATGACAACATGCAAAACAGGTAGAGCGCCAAGAGGGTACAGGGTCAGGCAGGTAGAGCGCTGAAAGAGTAGAGGGTCAGGCAGGTAGAGCGCCGAGAGGGTACAGGGTCAGGCAGGTAGAGCGCTGAAAGAGTAGAGGGTCAGGCAGGTAGAGCGCTGAGAGAGTAGAGGGTCAGGCAGGTAGAGCGCTGAGAGAGTAGAGGGTCAGGCAGGTAGAGCACCAGAGAGAAAAGAGGGTCAGGCAGGTAGAGCGTCGAGAGAGTAGAGGGTCAGGCAGGTAAGGTAGAGCGCCGAGAGAGTAGAGGGTCAGGCAGGTAGAGCACCGGAGAGAAAGGAGGGTCAGGCAGGTAGAGCACCGAGAGAGTAGGGGGTCAGGCAGGTAGAGCGCTCAGAGAGTAATGGGTCAGGCAGGTAGAGCGCTCAGAGAGTAGTGGGTCAGGCAGGTAGAGCGCTGACAGGGTAGAGGGTCAGGCAGGTAGAGTGCCAAGAGAGTAGAGGGTCAGGCAGGTAGAGCATCGAGAGAGTAGAGGGTCAGGCAGGTAGAGCGCCAGGAGGGTACGGGGTCAGGCAGGTAGAGCGCTGACAGGGTAGAGGGTCAGGCAGGTAGAGTGCCAAGAGAGTAGAGGGTTAGGCAGGTAGAGCACCAAGAGGGTACAGGGTCAGGCAGGTAGAGCGCTGAGAGAGTAGAAGGTCAGGCAGGTAGAGCATGGAGAGAGTAGAGGGTCAGGCAGGTAGAGCGCCAAGAGGGTACGGGGTCAGGCAGGTAGAGCGCCAAGAGGGTACGGGGTCAGGCAGGTAGAGCGCTGACAGGTTAGAGGGTCAGGCAGGTAGAGTGCCAAGAGAGTAGAGGGTCAGTCAGGTAGAGCACCGAGAGAGTAGAGGGTCAGTCAGGTAGAGCACCGAGAGAGTAGAGGGTCAGGCAGGTAGAGCGCTCAGAGAGTAGAGGGTTAGGCAGGTAGAGCGCCAAGAGGGTACAGGGTCAGGCAGGTAGAGCACCGAGAGAGTAGAGGGTCAGGCAGGTAGAGTGCAAGAGAGAAAAGAGGGTCAGGGAGGTAGAGCGCTAAGAGAGTAGAGGGTCAGGGAGGTAGAGCGCCGGAGAGAAAAGAGGGTCAGGGAAGTAGAGCGCTAAGAGAGTAGAGGGTCAGGGAGGTAGAGCGCTAAGAGGGTACAGGGTCAGGCAGGTAGAGCGCCGGAGAGAAAAGAGGGTCAGGGAGGTAGAGCGCCGGAGAGAAAAGAGGGTCAGGGAGGTAGAGTGCTGGGTAAAGTAGAGGGTCAGGGAGGTAGAGTGCTGGGTAAAGTAGAGGGTCAGGGAGGTAGAGCGCAGGAGAGAATAAAAAGTAAGGCAGGTAGTGCGCAGGAGAGAGTAGAGGATGAGGGAGATAATGAAGAGAAGGGTAGAGAGTCAGGCAACAAAAGCACCGGAGAGAATAGAGCACAGGAGATAGTAGAGGGCAAGGTAGGTAGACCACAAGAGAATAGAGGGTCAGGTTGGTAGAACGCAGGAGAAGGTAGAAGGCCAGGCAGGTAAAACGGAGAATGCAGTAGAAGGTTGGGCAGGGAGAGAGCAGGAGAAAGTAGAGGTTCACATGGGTAGAGCACAGGAGAGAGTGGAGAGTCAGGCAGGTAAAGAGCAGGACAGAGTATAGAATGAGGCAGGTAGAGAGCAGGAGAGACTAGAGGATTGGGCAGGTAGAGAGGAAGACAAAGTAGAGGGTCAGGCAGTTAAAGAGATGGAGAGAGTAGAGGGATGGGCAGATAGCACACAGGAGAGAGTGGAGAGTCAGGCAGGTGTAGTGCATGAAATGGTAGACGGTCAGGCAGGTACAGCTCAGGACAGAGTAGAGGATCAGTCAGGAGAGAACAGAGAGCCAAGCAGGTTTAGCACAGGTAGGAGTAGAGGGTCAGGCAGGTGAAATGCTAGAGAGTATAGGATTAGGCAGGTAGCACACAGGAGAGAGTATAGGGTCAGGCAGGTAGCACGCAGGAGAGAGTATAGGGTCAGGCAGGTAGCATGCAGGAGAGAGTATAGGGTCAGGCAGGCAGCATGCAGGAGAGAGTATAGGGTCAGGCAGGTAGCATGCAGGAGAGAGTATAGGGTCAGGCAGGTAGCATGCAGGAGAGAGTATAGGGTCAGGCAGGTAGCATGCAGGAGAGAGTATAGGGTCAGGCAGGTAGCACGCAGGAGAGAGTATAGGATTAGGCAGGTAGCACACAGGAGAGAGTATAGGGTCAGGCAGGTAGCATGCAGGAGAGAGTATAGGGTCAGGCAGGTAGCACGCAGGAGAGAGTATAGGGTCAGGCAGGTAGCACGCAGGAGAGAGTATAGGGTCAGGCAGGTAGCACACAGGAGAGAGTATAGGGTCAGGCAGGTAGCATGCAGGAGAGAGTATAGGGTCAGGCAGGTAGCACGCAGGAGAGAGTATAGGGTCAGGCAGGTAGCACGCAGGAGAGAGTATAGGGTAAGGCAGGTAGCACACAGGAGAGAGTATAGGGTCAGGCAGGTAGCACGCAGGAGAGAGTATAGGGTCAGGCAGGTAGCACACAGGAGAGAGTATAGGGTAAGGCAGAAAGCACACAGGAGAGAGTATAGGGTCAGGCAGGTAGCACGCAGGAGAGAGTATAGGGTCAGGCAGGTAGCACACAGGAGAGAGTATAGGGTAAGGCAGAAAGCACGTAGGAGAGGGTAAGTGGTCAGGAGAGTGTAGCACGTGAGAAAGTAGAGGGTCAGGTTCGGTGTGGTGCAGAAGAGAGTAGAGGGTCAGGTCAGTGCAGAGAGTAGAAGATTATGCAGTTAGAAAGCAGATGGTAGTAAAAGGCAGGTAGATAGCAGGAGAGAGTAGAGGATCAGGCAGGAGAAAGTAGAGAGTCAGGCAGGTGTAGAGCCATTAAGAGTAGAGGGTCATCAAGGTAGCACAAGAGAGAAGAGAGTCAGGAAGGTAGCATGCAGGCGATAATAGAATCAGGTAGAAAGCGCACAGGAGAGAGAAGAGAGTCAGGCAGGTAGAGGGCAGGAGACGGTAGAGGATCAACAAGTTAGAGTACAGGAAAGAGTAATCAGTAAGGTATCGAGCAGGAGAAAAAGTTAAGCAGGTACAGTGCAGGTGAGAGTAGAGGATCAGGCTGGTAAAGCACAGGAGAGAGTAGAGGGTCAGGCTGGTAAAGCACAGGAGAGAGTAGAGGATCAGGCTGGTAAAGCACAGGAGAGAGTAGAGGGTCAGGCTGGTAAAGCACAGGAGAGAGTAGAGGATCAGGCTGGTAAAGCACAGGAGAGAGTAGAGGATCAGGCTGGTAAAGCACAGGAGAGAGTAGAGGATCAGGCTGGTAAAGCACAGGAGAGAGTAGAGGGTCAGGCTGGTAAAGCACAGGAGAGAGTAGAGGGTCAGGCTGGTAAAGCACAGGAGAGAGTAGAGGATCAGGCTGGTAAAGCACAGGAGAGAGTAGAGGGTCAGGCTGGTAAAGCACAGGAGAGAGTAGAGGATCAGGCTGGTAAAGCACAGGAGAGAGTAGAGGATCAGGCTGGTAAAGCACAGGAGAGAGTAGAGGATCAGGCTGGTAAAGCACAGGAGAGAGTAGAGGGTCAGGCTGGTAAAGCACAGGAGAGAGTAGAGGATCAGGCTGGTAAAGCGCAGGAGAGAGTAGAGGATCAGGCTGGTAAAGTGCAGGAGAGAGTAGAGGATCAGGCTGGGAAAGCACAGGAGAGAGTAGAGGATCAGGCTGGTAAAGCGCAGGAGAGAGTAGAGGATCAGGCTGGTAAAGCGCAGGAGAGAGTAGAGGATCAGGCTGGTAAAGCGCAGGAGAGAGTAGAGGATCAGGCTGGTAAAGCGCAGGAGAGAGTAGAGGGTCAGGCTGGTAAAGCACAGGAGAGAGTAGAGGATCAGGCTGGTAAAGCGCAGGAGAGAGTAGAGGATCAGGCTGGTAAAGTGCAGGAGAGAGTAGAGGATCAGGCTGGTAAAGCACAGGAGAGAGTAGAGGATCAGGCAGGGAAAGCGCAGGAGAGAGTAGAGGGTCAGGCTGGTAAAGCACAGGAGAGAGTAGAGGGTCAGGCTGGTAAAGCACAGGAGAGAGTAGAGGATCAGGCTGGTAAAGCACAGGAGAGAGTAGACGATCAGGCTGGTAAAGCACAGGAGAGAGTAGAGGATCAGGCTGGTAAAGCACAGGAGAGAGTAGAGGGTCAGGCTGGTAAAGTGCAGGAGAGAGTAGAGGATCAGGCTGGTAAAGCGCAGGAGAGAGTAGAGGATCAGGCTGGTAAAGCGCAGGAGAGAGTAGAGGGTTAGGCTGGTAAAGCGCAGGAGAGAGTAGAGGGTTAGGCTGGTAAAGCGCAGGAGAGAGTAGAGGGTTAGGCTGGGGTTGTGCAGCAGAGAGTAAAGGATCAGGCTGGTAAAGCACAGGAGAGAGTAGAGGATCAGGCTGGCAAAATGCAGGAGAGAGTAGAGGATCAGGCTGGTAAAGCGCAGGAGAGAGTAGAGGGTCAGGCAGGGGTTGTGCAGCAGAGAGTAGAGGATCAGGCTGGTTGAGTGTAGGAGAGAGTAGAGGGTCAGGCTGGGGTTGTGCAGCAGAGAGTAGAGGATCAGGCAGGTTGATTGTAGGAGACAGTAGAGAATCAGACAGGAAGGTTACAGGAGGGAAGACGGTCAGGTAAAATCATGCATGAGAGTTCAGGGTCAGCAGATAAAGTGCAGGAGAGAAAAGAGGGCTAGGCAGGTAGAGAGCAGAGAAAGCAGAAGGTCAGGCAGGTAGAACACAGGAGAGGGTAGACGGTCAGGCAGGTAGAGAGGAGATGGTATAGGGGCAGGCAGGCAGAGCACAAGAGATATTAGTGTGTCAGGCAGGCAGAGAGGAGAGTGTATAGGGTCAGGCAGGCAGAGCACTGGAGACAGTAGAGGGTCGGGCACTTGTGCCCTTCATGTTGTAGGTGATGGGTGAGTGTGTGCAGGTTCTGTGGATCTGGCGGAGGAGTGTGACGGGTCCTCGTATACTAATGTGAAATAGAAGAGCGACTAGATTTTGGTTTGGGTTCATACAGAGAAAAACTCGGTCAGCAGAGCCAGGTCCTGCCCTGTAGTGTCCTGTAGTGTTGTGTCCTGTAGTGTTGTGTCCTGTAGTGTAGTGTCCTGTAGTGTAGTGTCCTGTAGTGTAGTGTCCTGTAGTGTAGTGTCCTGCCCTGTAGTGTCCTGCCCTGTAGTGTCCTGTAGTGTAGTGTCCTGCCCTGTAGTGTCCTGCCCTGTAGTGTCCTGCCCTGTAGTGTCCTGTCGTGTAGTGTGCTGCAGTGTAGTGTCCTGCCCTGTAGTGTAGTGTCCTGCCGTGTCATGCCCTGTAGTGTAGTGTGCTGCCCTGTAGTGCCCTGCTGTTTAGTGTGCTGCCCTGTAGTGTAGTGTCCTGCCCTGTAGTGCGCTGCCCTGTAGTGTGCTTCCCTGTAGTGTGCTGCCCTGTAGTGTCCTGCCCTGTAGTGTGCTGCCCTGTAGTGTCCTGCCCTGTAGTTTCCTGTAGTGTGCTGCCCTGTAGTGTGCTGCCCTGTAGTGTCCTGCCCTGTAGTGTCCTGCCCTGTAGTGTCCTGCCCTGTAGTGTCCTGTAGTGTCCTGCCCTGTAGTGTGCTGCCCTGCTGTGTAGTGTGCTGCCCTGTAGTGTCCTGTAGTGTACTGCCCTGCTGTGTAGTGTGCTGCCCTGTAGTGTCCTGTAGTGTGCTCCCTGCTGTGTAGTGTGCTGCCCTGTAGTGTCCTGCCCTGTAGTGTCCTGCCCTGTAGTGTCCTGTCCTGTAGTGTCCTGCCCTGTAGTGTCCTGCCCTGTAGTGTCCTGCCCTGTAGTGTGCTGCCCTGTAGTGTCCTGTAGTGTAGTGTCCTGTAGTGTAGTGTCCTGCCCTGTAGTGTCCTGCCCTGTAGTGTCCTGCCCTGTAGTGTCCTGTAGTGTAGTGTCCTGCCCTGCAGTGTCCTGCCCTGTAGTGTCCTGCCCTGTAGTGTCCTGTCGTGTAGTGTGCTGCAGTGTAGTGTCCTGCCCTGTAGTGTAGTGTCCTGCCGTGTCATGCCCTGTAGTGTAGTGTGCTGCCCTGTAGTGCCCTGCTGTTTAGTGTGCTGCCCTGTAGTGTAGTGTCCTGCCCTGTAGTGCGCTGCCCTGTAGTGTGCTTCCCTGTAGTGTGCTGCCCTGTAGTGTCCTGCCCTGTAGTGTCCTGCCCTGTAGTGTGCTGCCCTGTAGTGTCCTGCCCTGTAGTTTCCTGTAGTGTGCTGCCCTGTAGTGTGCTGCCCTGTAGTGTCCTGCCCTGTAGTGTCCTGCCATGTAGTGTGCTGCCCTGTAGTGTCCTGCCCTGTAGTGTCCTGTAGTGTCCTGCCCTGTAGTGTGCTGCCCTGCTGTGTAGTGTGCTGCCCTGTAGTGTCCTGTAGTGTACTGCCCTGCTGTGTAGTGTGCTGCCCTGTAGTGTCCTGTAGTGTGCTCCCTGCTGTGTAGTGTGCTGCCCTGTAGTGTCCTGCCCTGTAGTGTCCTGTCCTGTAGTGTCCTGCCCTGTAGTGTCCTGCCCTGTAGTGTCCTGCCCTGTAGTGTGCTGCCCTGTAGTGTCCTATAGTGTGCTGCCCTGTAGTGTCCTGTCCTGTAGTGTCCTGCCCTGTAGTGTCCTGTCCTGTAGTGTGCTGCCCTGTAGTGTCCTATAGTGTGTTGCCCTGTAGTGTCCTGCCCTGTAGTGCCCTGTAGTGTCCTGTCCTGTAGTGTGCTGCCCTGCAGTGTCCTGCCCTGTAGTGTCCTGCCCTGTAGTGTGCTGCCCTGTAGTGTCCTATAGTGTGCTGCCCTGTAGTGTCCTGCCCTGTAGTGCCCTGTAGTGTGCTGCCCTGTAGTGTCCTGCCCTGTAGTGTGCTGCCCTGTAGTGTCCTGTAGTGTGCTGCCCTGCTGTGTAGTGTGCTGCCCTGTAGTGTCCTGTAGTGTGCTGCCCTGTAGTGTAGTGTGCTGTAGTGTCCTGTAGTGTGCTGCCCTGCTGTGTAGTGTGCTGCCCTGTAGTGTCCTGTAGTGTGCTGCCCTGTAGTGTAGTGTGCTGCCCTGTAGTGTGCTGCCCTGTAGTGCCCTGTAGTGTGCTGCCCTGTAGTGTCCTGCCCTGCTGTGTAGTGTGCTGCCCTGTAGTGTGCTGTCCTGTAGTGTCCTGTAGTGTGCTGCCCTGTAGTGTAGTGTGCTGCCCTGTAGTGTCCTGTAGTGTGCTGCCCTGTAGTGTAGTGTGCTGCCCTGTAGTGTGCTGCCCTGTAGTGCCCTGTAGTGTGCTGCCCTGTAGTGCCCTGTAGTGTGCTGCCCTGTAGTGTCCTGCCCTGCTGTGTAGTGTGCTGCCCTGTAGTGTGCTGTCCTGTAGTGCCCTGTAGTGTGCTGCCCTGTAGTGTCCTGCCCTGCCCTGTAGTGTCCTGCCCTGTAGTTTCCTGTAGTGTGCTGCCCTGTAGTGTGCTGCCCTGTAGTGTCCTGCCCTGTAGTGTCCTGCCATGTAGTGTGCTGCCCTGTAGTGTCCTGCCCTGTAGTGTCCTGCCCTGTAGTGTGCTGCCCTGCTGTGTAGTGTGCTGCCCTGTAGTGTGCTGGCCTGTAGTGTCCTGTAGTGTGCTGCCCTGCTGTGTAGTGTGCTGCCCTGTAGTGTCCTGCCCTGTAGTGTCCTGCCCTGTAGTGTCCTGCCCTGTAGTGTGCTGCCCTGTAGTGTCCTATAGTGTGCTGCCCTGTAGTGCCCTGTAGTGTCCTGCCCTGTAGTGTCCTGTTCTGTAGTGTGCTGCCCTGTAGTGTCCTATAGTGTGTTGCCCTGTAGTGTCCTGCCCTGTAGTGCCCTGTAGTGTCCTGTCCTGTAGTGTGCTGCCCTGCAGTGTCCTGCCCTGTAGTGTCCTGCCCTGTAGTGTGCTGCCCTGTAGTGTCCTATAGTGTGCTGCCCTGTAGTGCCCTGTAGTGTGCTGCCCTGTAGTGTCCTGCCCTGTAGTGTGCTGCCCTGTAGTGTCCTATAGTGTGCTGCCCTGTAGTGTCCTGCCCTGTAGTGTGCTGCCCTGTAGTGTCCTGCCCTGTAGTGTCCTGCCCTGTAGTGTCCTGTAGTGTGCTGTCCTGTAGTGCCCTGTAGTGTGCTGCCCTGTAGTGTCCTGTAGTGTGCTGCCCTGTAGTGTCCTGTAGTGTGCTGCCCTGTAGTGTAGTGTGCTGCCCTGTAGTGTCCTGTAGTGTGCTGCCCTGTAGTGTAGTGTGCTGCCCTGTAGTGTGCTGCCCTGTAGTGCCCTGTAGTGTGCTGCCCTGTAGTGTCCTGTAGTGTGCTGCCCTGTAGTGTGCTGCCCTGTAGTGTCCTGTAGTGCGCTGCCCTGTAGTGTCCTTTAGTGCGCTGCCCTGTAGTGTCCTGTAGTGTGCTGCCCTGTAGTGTAGTGTGCTGCCCTGTAGTGTGTTGCCCTGTAGTGCCCTGTAGTGTGCTGCCCTGTAGTGTGCTGCCCTGTAGTGTCCTGCCCTGTAGTGTCCTGTAGTGTGCTGCCCTGTAGTGTGCTGCCCTGTAGTGTGCTGCCCTGTAGTGTCCTGTAGTGTGCTGCCCTGCTGTGTAGTGTGCTGCCCTGTAGTGTCCTGTAGTGTGCTGCCCTGTAGTGTAGTGTGCTGCCCTGTAGTGCCCTGTAGTGTGCTGCCCTGTAGTGTCCTGTAGTGTCCTGCCCTGCTGTGTAGTGTGCTGCCCTGTAGTGTCCTGTAGTGTGCTGCCCTGTAGTGTAGTGTGCTGTCCTGTAGTGTGCTGCCCTGTAGTGTGCTGCCCTGTAGTGTGCTGCCCTGTAGTGCCCTGTAGTGTGCTGCCCTGTAGTGTCCTGCCCTGCTGTGTAGTGTGCTGCCCTGTAGTGTGCTGTCCTGTATGCCCTGTAGTGTGCTGCCCTGTAGTGTCCTGCCCTGCTGTGTAGTGTGCTGCCCTGTAGTGTGCTGTCCTGTAGTGCCCTGTAGTGTGCTGCCCTGTAGTGTGCTGCCCTGTAGTGCCCTGTAGTGTCCTGCCCTGTAGTGTCCTGCCCTGCTGTGTAGTGTGCTGCCCTGTAGTGTGCTGTCCTGTAGTGCCCTGTAGTGTGCTGCCCTGTAGTGTCCTGTAGTGTGCTGCCCTGTAGTGTCCTGTAGTGTGCTGCCCTGTAGTGTCCTGTAGTGTGCTGCCCTGTAGTGCCCTGTAGTGTGCTGCCCTGTAGTGTGCTGCCCTGTAGTGCGCTGCCCTGTAGTGCGCTGCCCTGTAGTGTGCTGCCCTGTAGTGTCCTGCCCTGTAGTGTCCTGTAGTGCGCTGCCCTGTAGTGTGCTGCCCTGTAGTGTCCTGCCCTGTAGTGTCCTGTAGTGTGCTGCCCTGTAGTGTCCTGTAGTGTGCTGCCCTGTAGTGCCCTGTAGTGTGCTGCCCTGTAGTGTCCTGCCCTGTAGTGTCCTGTAGTGTGCTGCCCTGTAGTGTCCTGTAGTGTGCTGCCCTGTAGTGCCCTGTAGTGTGCTGCCCTGTAGTGTGCTGCCCTGTAGTGTGCTGCCCTGTAGTGCGCTGCCCTGTAGTGTCCTGCCCTGTGCTGCCCTGTAGTGTGCTGCCCTGTGCTGCCCTGTAGAGTGCTGCCCTGTAGTGCCCTGTAGTGCCCTGTAGTGTGCTGCCCTGTAGTGCCCTGTAGTGTGCTGCCCTGTAGTGCCCTGTAGTGTGCTGCCCTGTAGTGCGCTGCCCTGTAGAGTGCTGCCCTGTAGTGCCCTGTAGTGCGTTGCCCTGTGCTGCCCTGTAGTGCGCTGCCCTGCAGTGTCCTGCTCTTGGACCTTCTCTCCTGAGGCTAGCCATGCACTTCTCCCTTCTCTGCGCCTTCCTGTTCTGCAGAGCATTGCCTCCAACTTCAAAGAAAACCCGCAGAACGCACACGGAGAGCGTTGCGCCATTAACCCCTTCCCCGCCGGCGTCCCTCGCATAAGCTGCCGCTCCAGCCCCATCTTTCCCCGCCAAACCGACACGTAAGTGCAACCTGAGGAACATCGCCGGGATCGCGGCGTCTTGTCTCATTAACCCTTTAAGTTCAACTTACCTCTCACCCCGGGCAGCCCGAGGAGCACAGGTCGCAGCAGAAGAGCGGATGTGAGGAGAGGTGCGAGGAGATGCGGGAGAGGAGAAGGGCTGGATCGCCTGTGTGGCTGCTGCTCTCCTCACTGCTGCGCTTCACAGCAGGAGATGATGGAGGGAGGGTGAGAGAGAGGAGGAGACAGAGCAAACGAATAAAGAGCAAGAAAGAAGAGTGTGGACCGAGGTGAAGGAAAACAATCGCAGGAGACACCAGACACGGCCACCGCTGCCTTACCACTTGATGATCTGCTCATCCCAGACACATCCATCAGCCTGGACACAACTGGCAATGGTCTGGAGCTTCACAGATAAGCCTCCAGCCTTCCAGAAATGCCCTCAGAGATGCCTCCAGAGATTCCCTCAGAGATGCCTCCAGAGATTCCCTCAGAGATGCCTCCAGAGATGCCCTCAGAGATGCCTCCAGAGATGCCCTCAGAGATGCCTCCAGAGATGCCTCCAGAAATGCCCTCAGAGATGCCTCCAGAGATGCCCTCAGAGATGCCTCCAGAGATGCCCTCAGAGATGCCTCCAGAGATTCCCTCAGAGATGCCTCCAGAGATGCCCTCAGAGATGCCTCCAGAGATGCCCTCAGAGATGCCTCCAGAGATTCCCTCAGAGATGCATGCAGTCAGATTACCTCAGGGATGCCCTCAGAGATGCCTCCAGAGATGCCCACAGAGATGCCTCCAGAGATGCATGCAGCCAGATTACCTCAGGGATGCCCTCAGAGATGCCCTCAGAGATGCATGCAGCCAGATTACCTCAGGTATGCCCTCAGAGATGCCTCCAGAGATGCCCTCAGAGATGCCCTCAGAGATGTCGTCAGAGATGCCTCCAGAGATAGTCTCAGAGATACCTTCAGCCAAAGATGCCTCCAGAGATACCCTCAGAGATGCCCTCAGAGATGCCTCCAGAGATGCCCTCAGAGATGCCTCCAGAGATGCCCTCAGAGATGCCTCCAGAGATGCCCTCAGAGATGCCTCCAGAGATTCCCTCAGATATGTATGCAGCCAGAGATTACTTCAGGGATGCCCTCAGAGATACCTCCAGCCAAAGATGCCTCCAGAGATGCCCTCAGAGATGCCTGCAGACAGAGATTACCTCAGGGATGCCCTCAGAGATGCCTCCAGAGATGCCCTCAGTGATGCCCTCAGAGATGCCTCCAGAGATGCCCTCAGTGATGTCCTCAGAGATGCCTCCAGAGATGTTTTCAGCCAGAGAAGATCTCAGGGATGCCCTCAGAGATGCCTCCAACCATAGAAGACCTCAGAGATGCCCTCAGAGAGATCTCCAGAGGTGCCTCCAGCCAGAGATGCCCTCACAGATGTCTCCAGAGATGCCCTCAGAGATCCTTCTAGATCTGCCCTCAGAGAAGTCTCCAGAGATGCCCTCAGATAAGCCTCTAGAGATGCCCTCAGATAAGCCTCTAGAGATGCCCTCAGAGATGCCCTCAGAGATGCCTCCAGAGATGCCCTCAGAAATGCCTCCAGAGATGCCCTCAGAAATGCCTCCAGAGATGCCCTCAGAGATGCTTCCCTTCTTTGTCCCGATGGGAATTTTCTCTCTCGTTTTCCTAATTGCAGGATTTCGTGTCAATATTTGAGTGTTGTTGACGCAGAGCCTCGTGTGCGCAGCTCGCTAATCACATGCAATGCGCCGTTCCTCGGCTTGTTTAATGAGGAGGACGAATGTGAGCAGACGTGAAGCGATCATCCGCGGGCAATAATGCGGCTGATATTGTGGCTTTGGCTATTATTGTGATCATGCAGCTCAGTTTTCAGGCACTAGTTCAAGAGAAGGACATTGTCTGTAATTTGCAGCAGTTTAGCCACCAAGCATGGTCTCAGTGACAAGGCCCCATGGTAAAGAGGACAATGAGCCCCCTTTCAGCAGCTGCTTGACACTATCACACTCCAGCCTGACAGGAGCTACTGGTACAAACATACTTTATATGTTCCTTTTTATTTACAATTTAGCACCTGTGAAATCCACCTCCCTGAACAGTCACAGGACCTTCTCCATAAAAATGGGGAAAAGAGCGATCTGCAACAGTCTTTTTCTTTGCAGGAGCCCCACAGCAGCTACATGAGCACACATCCTGACCTGCATCAAGAGGTCACCATATTTAGGATAGGAATCCAATACCTGCATTTTGGAACAAATGGTAAGGGGTGAAAGGTAATTATAGTAAGGAATAAGCCTCTGACTACAGAAAGACCCCCTGGTGACAAAAGTAATTCAGCTAGGGAAGTGGGCGGGCGATTGCTAGTTCCAGAGAAAATTCAAAGGGAACCTGGAGATAGCCTGGCTCCCGGGTAAAAATGATTAAATTGGGGTGTGCATAGCCCCCACAAATATGGCAGGCTTATTTCTGGCACCAGGACAGTGAAATGCACATAAAACATATTTTCCCTTAATTGTGGGACGTGAGTATCAGCCCATAATTAATAAATAGCTGCTGGAAGACAATAGACACATCATGTTTCCTAGCGATGGATAAATAAAATCATAATAGGAAACATGATGGTAACATCTTCTGTGTGGGACGCTCAGAGGCGGAGATAATTCTCTGGAACCTGAAGGCACATCCCATGTCCAAACCAGTCATAGGTCACTAGGTGGGCGGTATGTGGGAGGTACATAGCTTATTAAAAACCAACGCGTACATTTTGGAGGTGTTCTTCTCCGAGAGGTCATGTCCAGTAAATGTGTGGGGCGTGCCAAGGAAATCATTGGCTCCACAGAACCTCCCTTGTGCAAAGCAAGAACCAGGCCTAGTCACAAGGAAACGGGTAACTGATTCATAGGTACATCTGCCTGCACCTATACCTTACTTGTAGCGTTGTCACTTGCAGCGTTGGCACGTCTGCATGACCCCCACCGCAGTTCGTGACAGATTGATAAACAGCGGTGGGATATCTGTGTGACCCCCCCAGCGGCTGTTAGTGACATCACCATTTAACCACAGTCACCTGGAGACTCATTGCCAGTGCAAGGGGCAGAATTATAATCCTAAGTAGTGGAAGGGGTTCTTTACATTAAGAGCAGTTTTTGTTTTTATCTATATAAAATTAAAGACAACATAGAGGAATAGTATTAGAGTAATCAACATGATAGAATGGGAAGGATTATTTACAGTAAGAGTAAACAAACATTAGAATTTTGAAACACTGCAAAAAAAATAGCTTCTCTACCAGAAAATGTCAAATACACCAATGAATTTCAATGATCATCAATAGAAGGAGATTCTTTACAGTTAAGGCGTCTAATATACTAGCTGTACTACCCGGCTTCGCCTGGGTTAATAACTGTTGTTTCCCTGTCTATCTATCTCTTTCCTTGTCTGTCTATCTATCTCTGTCACTTTCCCTGTCTGTCTCTTACCCTGTCTGTCTCTTTCCCTCTCTTTCCCTGTCTGTTTCCCTGTGTCTGTCTCTTTGTCTGTGTCTGTCTCTTTACCTGTCTCTCTCTTTCCCTCTCTTTCCTTGTCTCTTTCCCTGTCAGTCTGTCTCTTTGTCTGTGTCTGTCTCTTTGTGTCTGTCTCTTACCCTGTCTATGTCTGTTTCTTAGCCTGTCTGTGTCTGCCTCTTTCCCTGTCTGTGTCTATCTCTTTCCCTGGCTGCATTGTGACACGCCAACATTCCATATAAGGGCGTGGCTGCGCATTCTTCTGAAGTTCTGGCTGCACTGTGACTCCCAGCTCAATTCGCTTTAATGGAGGCAGGTTTTTTGGTGAATAACTGTAAAGTGCGGAGTTAAAATTTCCCCTCAAAACATAGCCTATGACGCTCTCGGGGTCCAGAAGTGTGAGTGTGCAAAAATTTGTGGCTGTAGCTGCGACGGTGCAGATGGCAATCCCGGACATATACACACACACACACACACACACACACACACACACACACACACACATTCAGCTTTATATATTAGATATATAAATATATATAAATTACATTTACAGTTTGGAGATCGAGATGTTTAATCTGCAATGAAAAGGGTTCTTTGCAGTAATAGCAGTTAAAAAGTTACAATTAAGAGAAAATTGGAGTTATACAAATCTGACATAAGGCTCCAAGCAAAAGAATTATATTTTGAATATATAAGCACATGAAAGGTTTGTATAAAACCTACTACAAGGGAAAGAATTCTTTACAGTTAGTGCTGACTTTTGTAGTGCATGTCCCATATCAATTCCTTACTGATACAGTAGTTTAAGAAAAAGTGGAGACTGAAAACGTTTTAGGGAAGAATCGTTCACCCCGTAATAAATTGTCACTAGTGAACTGTAGAGAACAGATAAAATCTTTACTGAGTTTGTAAAGGTAAAAAGTTCAACTTTGGGAAGGATTCTTCGCAGTAAAAGCATGTTTTTGTGGTGTAAATAAGAAGAAATCCTAATTATACTCTACATAGAAATAAGTAACCGGATATGATTATATTTTTGTTCCAGAAATGTTATATGAAGTAATGGAAAGGATTCTTCTCAGTAAGAGCAGGAAAGCTCTGAAAACGTAAGCATTATAGATGGGTCCGGCAATACTTTGTGCTCAGGTTGCAGGCTCATCCAGGAAGCTGAGATGCAGGCCTCACGATGAAGAGACGTCGAGGCTTTCTCCGTGCCTTTAGATTACATTTTCATGTGCATTTTCCATAACACAGAGAAAGACTAAGCCTTTCAATATGGCTGTAATGTGTGAGCAGGGAATAGCGGCCGGTCCATCCGTCTGCGGCACCGCCGGAGCGTCAGGGAACCTGTATAATAAAGCAGCGAAAAGCCTCGGACCCAGGATCTGTGGAGTAATAAGAATTCGGGATGGAATGAGAACCACGAAGCCGCGCGTCTAGAAAATCTATCATAAGGATCATTACGCTAATCCCTAATTCCTGCTATAGGGCATCGGGGGCAATTTTAATTTGTAACATTCCCCCATTACTGATACTCCAGGATGAGAGATAGATTATATCCGGACTTACAATCCCTGGTGCAAGCAAAATAATTACCCACTATCTAATCTGCAAAAAGATATAGCGAGGTGACAAATACCCAGAAAGAATTGTTACTCCACCATAAGGACAAGACGTCTGACATCTATTCTGATACAGAGCTCAAAACTCGCTGCAAAAATGAAGGGTTATAAATCCTGTATGCAGCCACCACTAGGGGGAGCTCCCTGTATACAGAGATACATGATAAGATCCTGTCTGCAGCCACCACTAGGGGGAGCTCCCTGTATACAGAGATACATGATAAGATCCTGTCTGCAGCCACCACTAGGGGGAGCTCCCTGTATACAGAGATACATGATAAGATACTATCTGCAGCCACCACTAGGGGGCGCTCCCTGTATACAGAGATACATGATAAGATCCTGTCTGCAGTCACCACTAGGGGGAGCTCCCTGTATACAGAGATACATGATAAGATCCTGTCTGCAGCCACCACTAGGGGGAGCTCCCTGTATAGAGATACATAATATCCTGTCTGCAGCCACCACTAGGGGGAGCTCCCTGTATACAGAGATACATGATAAGATCCTGTCTGCAGCCATCACTAGGGGGAGCTCCCTGTATACAGAGATACATGATAAGATCCTGTCTGCAGCCACCACTAGGGGGAGCTCCCTGTATACAGAGATACATAATAAGATCCTGTCTGCAGCCACCACTAGGGGGAACTCCCTGTATACAGAGATACATGATAAGATCCTGTCTGCAGTCACCACTAGGGGGAGCTCCCTGTATACAGAGATACATGATAAGATCCTGTCTGCAGCCACCACTAGGGGGAGCTCCCTGTATACAGAGATACATAATAAGATCCTGTCTGCAGCCACCACTAGGGGGAGCTCCCTGTATACAGAGATACATGATAAGATCCTGTCTGCAGCCACCACTAGGGGGAGCTCCCTGTATACAGAGATACATGATAAGATCCTGTCTGCAGCCACCACTAGGGGGAGCTCCCTGTATACAGAGATACATGATAAGATTCTGTCTACAGTCACCACTAGGGGGAGCTCCCTGTATACAGAGATACATGATAAGATCCTGTCTGCAGCCACCACTAGGGGGAGCTCCCTGTATACAGAGATACATGATAAGATCCTGTCTGCAGCCACCCCTAGGGGGAGCTCCCTGTATACAGAGATACATGATAAGATCCTGTCTGCAGCCACCACTAGGGGGAGCTCCCTGTATACAGAGATACATGATAAGATTCTGCAGCCACCACTAGGGGGAGCTCCCTGTATACAGAGATACATGATAAGATCCTGTCTGCAGCCACCACTAGGGGGAGCTCCCTGGATACAGAGATACATGATAAGATCCTGTCTGCAGCCACCACTAGGGTGAGCTCCCTGTATACAGAGATACATGATAAGATCCTGTCTGCAGTCACCACTAGGGGGAGCTCCCTGTATACAGAGATACATGATAAGATCCTGTCTGCAGCCACCACTAGGGGGAGCTCCCTGTATACAGAGATACATGATAAGCTCCTGTCTGCAGCCACCACTAGGGGGAGCTCCCTGTAAACAGAGATACATGATAAGCTCCTGTCTGCAGCCACCACTAGGGGGAGCTCCCTCTATACAGAGATACATGATAAGAGCCTGTCTGCAGCCACCACTAGGGGGAGGTCCCTGTATACAGAGATACATGATAAGATCCTGTCTGCAGCCACCACTAGGGGGAGCTCCCTGTATAGAGAGATACATGATAAGATCCTGTCTGCAGCCACCACTAGGGGGAGCTCCCTGTATACAGAGATACATGATAAGATCCTGTCTGCAGCCACCACTAGGGGGAGCTCCCTGTACACAGAGATACATGATAAGATTCTGTCTACAGTCACCACTAGGGGGAGCTCCCTGTATACAGAGATACATGATAAGATCCTGTCTGCAGCCACCACTAGGGGGAGCTCCCTGTATACAGAGATACATGATAAGATCCTGTCTGCAGCCACCCCTAGGGGGAGCTCCCTGTATACAGAGATACATGATAAGATTCTGCAGCCACCACTAGGGGAAGCTCCCTGTATACAGAAATACATGATAAGATTCTGTCTGCAGCCACCACTAGGGGGAGCTCCCTGTATACAGAGATACATGATAAGATCCTGTCTGCAGCCACCACTAGGGGGAGCTCCCTGTATACAGAGATACATGATAAGATCCTGTCTGCAGTCACCACTAGGGGGAGCTCCCTGGATACAGAGATACATGATAAGATCCTGTCTGCAGCCACCACTAGGGGGAGTTCCCTGTATGCAGAGATACATGATAAGATCCTGTCTGCAGTCACCACTAGGGGGAGCTCCCTGGATACAGAGATACATGATAAGATCCTGTCTGCAGCCACCACTAGGGTGAGCTCCCTGTATACAGATATACATGATAAGATCCTGTCTGCAGTCACCACTAGGGGGAGCTCCCTGTATACAGAGATACATGATAAGATCCTGTCTGCAGCCACCACTAGGGGGAGCTCCCTCTATACAGAGATACATGATAAGAGCCTGTCTGCAGCCACCACTAGGGGGAGCTCCCTGTATACAGATATACATGATAAGATCCTGTCTGCAGTCACCACTAGGGGGAGGTCCCTGTATACAGAGATACATGATAAGATCCTGTCTGCAGCCACCACTAGGGGGAGCTCCCTGTATACAGAGATACATGATAAGATTCTGTCTGCTGCCACCACTAGGGGGAGCTCCCTGTATACAGAGATACATGATAAGATCCTGTCTGCAGTCACCACTAGGGGGAGCTCCCTGGATACAGAGATACATGATAAGATCCTGTCTGCAGCCACCACTAGGGTGAGCTCCCTGTATACAGATATACATGAAAAGATCCTGTCTGCAGCCACCACTAGGGGAAGCTCCCTGTATACAGATATACATGATAAGATCCTGTCTGCAGTCACCACTAGGGGGAGCTCCCTGTATACAGAGATACATGATAAGATCCTGTCTGCAGCCACCCCTAGGGGGAGCTCCCTGTATACAGAGATACATGATAAGATTCTGCAGCCACCACTAGGGGAAGCTCCCTGTATACAGAAATACATGATAAGATTCTGTCTGCAGCCACCACTAGGGGGAGCTCCCTGTATACAGAGATACATGATAAGATCCTGTCTGCAGCCACCACTAGGGGGAGCTCCGTCTATACAGAGATACATGATAAGATCCTGTCTGCAGTCACCACTAGGGGGAGCTCCCTGGATACAGAGATACATGATAAGATCCTGTCTGCAGCCACCACTAGGGTGAGCTCCCTGTATACAGATATACATGATAAGATCCTGTCTGCAGTCACCACTAGGGTGAGCTCCCTGTATACAGAGATACATGATAAGATCCTGTCTGCAGCCACCACTAGGGGGAGCTCCCTCTATACAGAGATACATGATAAGAGCCTGTCTGCAGCCACCACTAGGGGGAGGTCCCTGTATACAGAGATACATGATAAGATCCTGTCTGCAGCCACCACTAGGGGGAGCTCCCTGTATACAGAGATACATGATAAGATTCTGTCTGCAGCCACCACTAGAGGGAGCTCCCTGTATACAGAGATACATGATAAGATCCTGTCTGCAGCCACCACTAGGGGGAGCTTCCTGTATACAGAGATACATGATAAGATCCTGTCTGCAGCCACCACTAGGGGGAGCTCCCTGTATACAGAGATACATGATAAGATTCTGTCTGCAGCCACCGCTAGAGGGAGCTCCCTGTATACAGAGATACATAATAAGATCCTGTCTGCAGCCACCACTAGGGGGAGGTCCCTGTATACAGAGATACATGATAAGATCCTGTCTGCAGCCACCACTAGGGGGAGCTCCCTGTATACAGAGATACATGATAAGATCCTGTCTGCAGCCACCACTAGGGGGAGCTCCCTCTATACAGAGATACATGATAAGAGCCTGTCTGCAGCCACCACTAGGGGGAGGTCCCTGTATACAGAGATACATGATAAGATCCTGTCTGCAGCCACCACTAGGGGGAGCTCCCTGTATACAGAGATACATGATAAGATTCTGTCTGCAGCCACCACTAGGGGGAGCTCCCTATATACAGAGATACATGATAAGATCCTGTCTGCAGCCACCACTAGGGGGAGCTTCCTGTATACAGAGATACATGATAAGATCCTGTCTGCAGTCACCACTAGGGGGAGCTCCCTGTATACAGAGATACATGATAAGATCCTGTCTGCAGCCACCACTAGGGGGAGCTCCCTGTATACAGAGATACATGATAAGATCCTGTCTGCAGTCACCACTAGGGGGAGCTCCCTGGATACAGAGATACATGATAAGATCCTGTCTGCAGCCACCACTAGGGGGAGCTCCCTGTATACAGAGATACATGATAAGATCCTGTCTGCAGCCACCACTAGGGGGAGCTCCCTCTATACAGAGATACATGATAAGAGCCTGTCTTCAGCCACCACTAGGGGGAGGTCCCTGTATACAGAGATACATGATAAGATCCTGTCTGCAGCCACCACTAGGGGGAGCTCCCTGTATACAGAGATACATGATAAGATTCTGTCTGCAGCCACCACTAGGGGGAGCTCCCTGTATACAGAGATACATGATAAGATCCTGTCTGCAGCCACCACTATGGGGAGTTCCCTGGATACTTATGTATTAGTGACCCCCGCTAGTGGTTCCTGCAGACAGGATCTTATCATGTATCTCTGTATAAAGGAAGCTCCCCCTAGTGGTGGCTGCAGACAGGATCTTATCATGTATCTCTGTATACAGGGAGTTCCCCCTAGTGGTGGCTGCAGACAGGATCTTATCATGTATCTCTGTATACAGGGAGCTCCCCCTAGTGGTGGCTGCAGACAGGATCTTATCATGTACCTCTGTATACAGGGAGTTCCCTCTAGTGGTGGCTGCAGACAGGATCTTATCATGTATCTCGGTATACAGGGAACTCCCTCTAGTGGTGGCTGCAGACAGGCTCTTATCATGTATCTCGGTATACAGGGAGCTCCCCCTAGTGGTGTAATGTAATGTATGTACACAGTGACTGCACCAGCAGAATAGTGAGTGCAGCTCTGGAGTATAATACAGGAGGTAACTCAGGATCAGTAATGTATGTACACAGTGCCTCTGCTGTATACATAGCTTATACTTGTATATACAGTGGGGTCAGAGGTGGACCTTCCCTTGAAGCAGTAATACAGATGTGTAGCTGGAGCAGACGGTCTCTTCTGGTGATTTCCGTATATTGAATCTCCTCGTCTCTTTGGCTCCATTTCCATGTAACTATGGAGTTATTATATCCTGGTATAAATATTCGCGGTCGGCGGCGCTCATGTCAGGCTGTCACATTCTCTTATTGTTCATTCGGAGACTGTAACCCGTCCTTCAGTAAATCCTTTTTTTTTTTGCCTTTTATCTGGATACAATTTCCTCTCTTCATCTTTCAAAAAGCAGAATTACTGGTGATATTATATATTAGCCGCGGCTTAGGGGAGGCCTCCGGGCCCGGATTTATGCTGTAATGCGGTATGACGTGTATATACCATGTGTGACAGTGTATAATAATCCTGGATTATTGTATAACAGCAGCCGAATTCCTGTATACGGCATCAGTGAGAAGTCACCGGGGCCGAAGTATCGGACGTCAGTGTGAACAGGAGCATATGTATATAATTGGGTTGTTGCTCCTACTTCCTGCCTTCTTCACAGAGCAGCAGTTTGTGCTTCAGAGCTGCTCTTCTTGCCATCTGTTGCGTTTTTGGGTTATGTGACAGGGGGGTCCTCTTTAGATGGTATTATTTATGAATGATGAGGAGTCCGGGGTCCTGTTTTTGCAGCCGGGATATTATACGCTGCAGCTATACGTCCCCCGTTCTTTCCTTCCGGGGACAGTGACGCTCACCGCGTCTGACATGTCGCTCATTAGAAGACTTTGCCTATAGCTTTACTGTAAATTTACCAGAATAAATGCCTTTTCGGAGCGGTGCCTTCAGCCCAGCTGCAGCTGCTGGTGAAGGTGGCGCCCAACGTGGGACGCTCAGGAGCTGAACGCCGACCTCTACTGTTAACCCACTAGATGCAGCTGTCAATCACCGTGTGATCCCGTCCGGGGGTCCTTTCGAGTGTCCTTCTCACCTGTTGCATTGCAGTTCATGGATCTCAGGATCAAGTGGATTTTTCTATCTTTTTTGGGGTTAGAAACTTCCCTTTTTACATTAAAGGGAATGACCTGCTCCAAGAATATCCCTAAATCACCCTAAAGTAGCAGGATACCACCTAATCTCCAACCTTGGGTCCTGGTGACTTCTCTTCTGGTTCCGGCCATGACACAAGTCAGTTTTTCCGGCGTCGGCATGTGACGAGGCTGGGACTTCAGATATTAGTTTTCTCTACGTGGTCTCTTCTCTTCCTTCTCTCTATGGTGGTCGGACATGTCCCCCCTCACCCCACAAATAGAGAATATCTGATCATTAATCTCTCCGTCTGGAAATAATCCTCAGTAATCCTCAGAGATTCAGAGAGATCTACAGCTCGGATTTAACCATTCTCCTCCTGGAGCGGAGCACATGGATTACAGCAATCACAACCATTGATGAGCTGTGGCAGCCATGGTGGACAGAACTACTGGGGAGGGGATTACGACTGAACATCTGTAGAGAAGAGGGGGCCTTATAGTGAGGATTAAAGACACACTGCCCTCCTCTCCAAATCCACACCTCTATAGCCATGTGTGGGATCCCACAGCCCTGTTCAAGGAGGAAAAGTCCTATAAAAGCCCCAGCACTAGGTCCCGTAGGTGCTCTTCTATAGTACATGCTCCTCCATGGTATGTTCTTCTCTATGGTACTTGCTCCTCTACGGAGCATGCTCCTCTATAGTATGTGCTCCTTTATGGTACGTGCTCCTCTACGGTTTGTTCTCCTCTACGGCACGTGCACCTCTACGGTACATACTCCTCTACGGCGCGTGATCCTCTATGGTATGTGCTCCTCTACGGTACGTTCTACTGTATAGTACATACACTTCTATTGCACATGCTCCTCTATGGTGCATGTTCCTCCACGATGTGTGCTCCTCTATGGTATGTGCTCCTCTACGGTACATACACTTCTATGGTACAAGCTCCTCTATCGTGCATGTTCCTCTACGGTGCGTGCACCTCTACAGTATGTGCTCCTCTACGGTACATTCTCCTCTACAGTGTGTGCTCCTCTACGGTGCGTGCTCTTCTATGGTATATGCTCATCTATGGTACATTCTCCTCTATGGTACATGCTCCTCTACGGTACGTGCTCCTCTACGGTACGTGCTCCTCTACGGCAGAGGTCCCCAACTCCAGTCCTCAAGGCCCACCAACAGTGCAGGTTTTTGGGATTTCCTTAGTATTGCACAGGTGTTAATGTAATTACCTGCCCAGGTGCTGGTTCCAACAGCAGTGCAATGCTAAGGAAATCCTGAAAACATGCACTGTTGGTGGGCCTTGAGGACTGGAGTTGGGGAACCCTGCTCTATGGTAGGTGCTCTTCTACGGTGCATGCTCCTCTATGGTACGTGCTCCTCTACGGTGCGTTCTCTTCTATGGTATATGCTCATCTATGGTACATTCTCCTCTACGGTACATGCTCCTCTACAGTGCGTGCTCCTCTACGGTGCGTGCTCCTCTACGGTGCGTGCTCCTCTACGGTACGTGCTCCTCTACGGTACGTGCTCCTCTACGGTACGTGCTGCTCTACGGTACATCTCCTCTATGGTACGTGCTCCTCTGTGGTACGTGCTCCTCTATGGTACGTGCTCCTCTATGGTACATGCTTCTCTATGGTACGTGCTCCTCTACGGTACGTTCTACCCTATGGTACGTGCTCCTTTACGGTGCATGCTCCTCTACGGTACATGCTCCTCTATGGTACGTGCTCCTCTATGGTATGTGCTCTTGTACAGTACATGCTCCTCTACGGTACGTGCTCCTCTATGGTATGTGCTCTTGTACAGTATATGCTCCTCTACGGTACATGCTCCTCTACGGTATATTCTCGTTGAGGTGACATTGGCTCTGATATTGTAGCAGTCCATTGCGTTGCACACTAATTGACTGTATAGTGCCCGTTACAAGCACTGAGGGGGAGAGTATTGTCGTAGCCTCCTCTCTATAGAGGCATATTATGGCATCTGCAGTGACTTACAGGTTGCTACAAACCCCTCTATACAGTCATATAAGAAAATCTCTTTTCGAGCTGAAAGAATGATTGTTCTTCGCTTTTTTCAGCGCCTGAATGCTCTTGGGTGTAATCTGGTGGCGTACGGGGGAGCGGGGACACAATAACTTTGTGCAGACGCCTCTAACAACTGCTGCAGAAGAGCGGCGCCACTTATCAATTCTCCAGCTGCCAACACGAAGCGTCTTAGGAGGAGGAGACTCCGTCCAAGAGGGGAATGTTCTCCATCTCTTCAATCATCTACCAATGCACATTCAAATTGTATGAAATAGCCCTTACTCGAGCATTCGTAGCCATCAGGATTCACCAGGCACGCTCAGGGGGCTTTGAGGCCTCAGAGTTGACGTCACGGTCGTGATTGATGAAGTCTTGGTGGCCAGTCATCCTTCGGGACCAATTAGCTTGGCTGAAGGCTGAACATTGGTCTAAGGATCCTTACGGTCAGATCATTCTTAAAGGAACCGACTTCTTGACCTCGAGGCTCTCATGAAAAAAGATCTTAATTGATGGTGACCAATATGCTGAAGACCCAATATACAGTCACTCGAACAGTGGTCTGGAAGACAATGGGTCACCACAAAGGATCATCCGAGTCTATGAACTGCCAGGATTTCAAGATCCAAAAATCTGAAGCATTTATAGGATCTAAAATTGGGGATTTAAAGGATCCGAAAGATAAAAGTAGTCGCTTCAAAATATTGGAAGGATTCCCCAAAAATGGATCCCTCAATCATCTTCAATCTGTGGGGGAAAACCTTGCAGTAAATGTTCCCCGTTCCTACAGCGTCACCACAGGTGTAAGGACATTACTAGAGTTGAGCGCGGTTCGTGGTTCGTGGTTCTCCAGTTCTAGGCTCGAGTGATTTTGGGGCATGTTCTAGATCGAACTAGAACTCGAGCTTTTTGCAAAAGCTCGATAGTTCTAGAAACGTTCGAGAACGGTTCTAGCAGCCAAAAAACAGCTAAATCCTAGCTTGGTTTCTGCTGTAATAGTGTAAGTCACTCTGTGAATCACACTATTATGACATTTCAGTGTATAGTGTGCGTGAACAGCGCCTTCAGATCACTGCTGTTTCTATAATGGCGATCGCCATTTTTTTTTTTTTTTTTCTTGTCTTCCTTCCCTAAGCGCGCGCGTCTTGTGGGGCGGGCCAGCATGTCAGCCAATCCCAGACACACACACAGCTAAGTGGACTTTGAGCCAGAGAAGCAACGGCATGTGTGATAGGATCTGCATGTCACATGTCCCTGCATTATAAAACCGGACATTTTCTTCACGGACGCCATTATCTGCCTTCTGCGTCTTTGGTGTCAGACATCAGTGTCGCAGCTCCGTCCTCCTGAGTCCTATCGCCGATACAGCTGTATGCGCTGCATACACAGCGTTAGACAGCATAGGGAGAGCACTTTATAGCAGTCCTTTTAAGGGCTCAAACCGGCAGGGTCAGAGAGCCATAGGTGACAGGTCCTGCAAACAGCAACAGCGTCTGTGTAGCCAAGGTCAGGGATTTCCTCCCTGCATTTCACCATTAGGAGGGAATAGAAAGGCAGGCTTCCATTCCTCTACCCAGAGCCCCACAATCCTGGCACTGTACCCTCCTGTCCTCTGCACACTCCAACTCATCATAACTAAGCCATTATACTAGCAAACACTCAGTGTACCTAGTGGCATCCTATACGTGGCTATTGGACTTTGCTATAGTCCCACTAGTGCAAAGACATTTGCAGAGCACGTCTACCTGCATTGCACACTACAACTAATTATAACTAAGCCATTATACTAGCAAACACTCAGTGTACCTAGTGGCATCCTATACGTGGCTATTGGACTTTGCTATAGTCCCACTAGTGCCAAGACATTTGCAGAGCGCATCTGCCTGCGTTGCACACTCCAACTCATTCTAACTAAGCCATTATACTAGCAAACACTCAGTGTACCTAGTGGCATCCTATACGTGGCTATTGGACTTTGCTATAGTCCCACTAGTGCAAAGACATTTGCAGAGCACGTCTGCCTGCATTGCACACTACAACTAATTATAACTAAGCCATTATACTAGTAAACACTCAGTGTACCTAGTGGCATCCTATACGTGGCTATTGGACTTTGCTTTAGTCCCACTAGTGCCAAGACATTTGCAGAGCGCATCTGCCTGCGTTGCACACTCCAACTAATTATAACTAAGCCATTATACTAGCAAACACTCAGTGTACCTAGTGGCATCCTATACGTGGCTATTGGACTTTGCTATAGTCCCACTAGTGCCAAGACATTTGCAGAACGCATCTGCCTGCGTTGCACACTCCAACTAATTATAACTAAGCCATTATACTAGCACACACTCA
The DNA here is from genome assembly GCF_048569485.1 of Anomaloglossus baeobatrachus. Lineage (NCBI taxonomy): Eukaryota > Metazoa > Chordata > Amphibia > Anura > Aromobatidae > Anomaloglossus > Anomaloglossus baeobatrachus. Next base: position 301,085,989 of record NC_134359.1, read on the forward strand.
GTGTACCTAGTGGCATCCTATACGTGGCTATTGGACTTTGCTATAGTCCCACTAGTGCCAAGACATTTGCAGAGCGCATCTGCCTGCGTTGCACACTCCAACTAATTATAACTAAGCCATTATACTAGCAAACACTTAGTGTACCTAGTGGCATCCTATACGTGGCTATTGGACTTTGCTTTAGTCCCACTAGTGCCAAGACATTTGCAGAGCACATCTGCCTGCGTTGCACACTCCAACTAATTATAACTAAGCCATTATACTAGCACACACTCAGTGTACCTAGTGGCATCCTATACGTGGCTATTGGACTTTGCTATAGTCCCACTAGTGCCAAGACATTTGCAGAGCGCATCTGCCTGCGTTGCACACTCCAACTAATTATAACTAAGCCATTATACTAGCAAACACTTAGTGTACCTAGTGGCATCCTATACGTGGCTATTGGACTTTGCTTTAGTCCCACTAGTGCCAAGACATTTGCAGAACGCATCTGCCTGCGTTGCACACTCCAACTAATTATAACTAAGCCATTATACTAGCAAACACTTAGTGTACCTAGTGGCATCCTATACGTGGCTATTGGACTTTGCTATAGTCCCACTAGTGCCAAGACATTTGCAGAGCGCATCTGCCTGCGTTGCACACTCCAACTAATTATAACTAAGCCATTATACTAGCACACACTCAGTGTACCTAGTGGCATCCTATACGTGGCTATTGGACTTTGCTTTAGTCCCACTAGTGCCAAGACATTTGCAGAACGCATCTGCCTGCGTTGCACACTCCAACTAATTATAACTAAGCCATTATACTAGCACACACTCAGTGTACCTAGTGGCATCCTATACGTGGCTATTGGACTTTGCTATAGTCCCACTAGTGCCAAGACATTTGCAGAGCGCATCTGCCTGCGTTGCACACTCCAACTAATTATAACTAAGCCATTATACTAGCACACACTCAGTGTACCTAGTGGCATCCTATACGTGGCTATTGGACTTTGCTATAGTCCCACTAGTGCCAAGACATTTGCAGAGCGCATCTGCCTGCGTTGCACACTCCAACTAATTATAACTAAGCCATTATACTAGCAAACACTTAGTGTACCTAGTGGCATCCTATACGTGGCTATTGGACTTTGCTTTAGTCCCACTAGTGCCAAGACATTTGCAGAACGCATCTGCCTGCGTTGCACACTCCAACTAATTATAACTAAGCCATTATACTAGCACACACTCAGTGTACCTAGTGGCATCCTATACGTGGCTATTGGACTTTGCTATAGTCCCACTAGTGCCAAGACATTTGCAGAACGCATCTGCCTGCGTTGCACACTCCAACTAATTATAACTAAGCCATTATACTAGCACACACTCAGTGTACCTAGTGGCATCCTATACTTGGCTATTGGACTTTGCTATAGTCCCACTAGTGCCAAGACATTTGCAGAGCGCATCTGCCTGCGTTGCACACTCCAACTAATTATAACTAAGCCATTATACTAGCAAACACTTAGTGTACCTAGTGGCATCCTATACGTGGCTATTGGACTTTGCTTTAGTCCCACTAGTGCCAAGACATTTGCAGAACGCATCTGCCTGCGTTGCACACTCCAACTAATTATAACTAAGCCATTATACTAGCACACACTCAGTGTACCTAGTGGCATCCTATACGTGGCTATTGGACTTTGCTATAGTCCCACTAGTGCCAAGACATTTGCAGAGCGCATCTGCCTGCGTTGCACACTCCAACTAATTATAACTAAGCCATTATACTAGCACACACTCAGTGTACCTAGTGGCATCCTATACGTGGCTATTGGACTTTGCTATAGTCCCACTAGTGCCAAGACATTTGCAGAGCGCGTCTGCCTGCATTGCACACTCCAACTAATTATAACTAAGCCATTATACTAGCACACACTCAGTGTACCTAGTGGCATCCTATACGTGGCTATTGGACTTTGCTATAGTCCCACTAGTGCCAAGACATTTGCAGAGCGCATCTGCCTGCGTTGCACACTCCAACTAATTATAACTAAGTTACATTGTCAGGGATATTTATTCTTTATTATTCTGCTGTTAATAAAGCTAGACCAACACTGCAATCTTCACCACCTCTCAATTTTTACTACCACATTTTCAGTCCACAATCTTGTCGCAATCAACATGAGTGGCAAAATGACAGATGCTGGTGGAAAGGGGAAGAGGCGTGGTGGAAAAGGCAAAAAAGGTTTTGTCAGTGGGGAAGGTGGCAAAGCTCCATTATCATCTGCTGCAGATAGACCATCTACTAGCAAAAGTAAGATGTCTACTACTTATTGTGGACAATCCGATGTGCTCCCTTTTTTACGGACACGAACAAGAGGAACAAAGGTAGATGATGGGCAAAAAAGGAAAATGCTTGAATGGATCTCAAGTGGTCCAACAAGTGCCCTCTCAGCCACTTCAAGTACCGCATCCAAAAAACACCAGTCCTCTGAGTTGTCATCCCAATCACACTTGATTTCTCCCAGCTCTGAAGTCTCCATCAGCCCTGCACAGTATGGTGGAACTGAGATGGCTGAGTCTGCAGAGCTGTTCAGTCACACTATAGCCTGGGAATCAGAGGTCTGCTCCCAAGCTACAGTGAGTACAGAACAGGAAATGGTCTGCAGTGATGCCCAGAACCTTTGTGACTCTGATTCAGGCCGTGAGGACCAAGTTTCTGAGCATAATGTTGACCCTTTGTCACAAACTGTAACACCTGTGGTTATAGACAATGAGGAACATACTGATGAAGATGAGACGCAGATACCCGATTGGGATGACAACTTAAATATTCGGTCAGGGCAAGAAGAGGCTCGGTCTGAGGGGGAGGGGAGTGCAAACACAACAATTGATGATGACGTTCTAGATCCCACCTACTGTCAACCCCCAGTCAGGCACTCGAGGAGGTCAACAGAGGCGGTGGAGGAGGATGCAACCGACGACGAAGTTACCTTGCGCCTTCCTGGACAGAGTCGGAGCACTGGTAGCACGTCTACAACTGCATCCTCAGCCACCACTCTGCCTATGAGCATTATTCGGGGTGGATCAACCGGTCGCATGGCCTCTAAGCCTTGCCTAGCCTGGTCCTTTTTTCACATCGAAAAAGATCGCCCAACTCATGTGATATGTAACATTTGTCATGATTCTGTTAGTAGAGGTCAAAACCTCAGCAGTTTGACAACTTCTTCCATGAATCGTCACATGACTAAATATCATAAGTCCCGGTGGGAAGCTCACCGTGCTGCAATGCGGCCTAGCGGAGCGAACCATCCACCGCCCGCCCCTTCCAGTGCATCCGCGCGCTCTTCATCTTCTAGGACTGTGGGGACAGCTGTCACACCTGTTTTTCCACGCAAAACTTCCACCACTGTAACCGCAACAGGCAGTTTGCTTGTAAGGTCGTCAGTTGGTTTGGAAGGGGAAACAAGTGAGTGTGTACAGCTCTCTCAGACATCGATAGCACCAACGTTGGATGAAGGCAACATCATGTCTCCGCCTGCACTTTCCTCACAAACCTGCATTTTTCCAGGGACACCCTACTCAACACCGTCTACACACAGCAGCCAGATCTCTGTCCCTCAGATGTGGTCAAATAAAAGGCCACTTCCTCCGACCCATGACAAAGCTAAGAGGTTGACTCTATCCCTCTGTAAGCTGTTGGCTACCGAAATGCTGCCTTTCCGCCTAGTGGACACACAGGATTTTAGAGACCTTATGTCTGTCGCTGTGCCCCAGTACCAGATGCCTAGTCGCCACTACTTCTCTAAGAAAGGTGTGCCCGCGCTACACCAGCATGTCGCACACAACATCACCGCTTCCTTGAGAAACTCTGTGTGTGAACGGGTGCATTTCACCACCGATACTTGGACCAGTAAGCATGGACAGGGACGTTACATGTCGCTGACTGGGCACTGGGTAACTATGGTGATAGATGGTGAAGGGTCTGCTGCACAAGTCTTGCCGTCCCCACGACTTGTGTGTCAATCCTCTGTCTGTCCAAGTTCCGCCACTGCTTCTGCATCCTCCACCTCATCTGGGTCCTCCACCTCCGCCCCAAGCCTGCCTGGTCAGGCCACCAGCGTTCTCACTGCGCAGAAGGAATCACGCACCCCTCATTACTATGCTGGCAGCAGAGCGCAACGGCATCAGGCGGTCTTTAGCTTGACATGTCTTGGGAATAAGAGTCACACAGCTGAGGAGTTGTGGTCAGCTCTGCGGTCCGAGTTTAATAAATGGTTGTCTCCACTCAACCTGCAGCCTGGTAAGGCCGTGTGCGACAATGCTGCAAACCTGGGTGCGGCCCTTCGCCTGGGCAAGGTGACACACGTACCTTGTATGGCTCACGTGTTGAACCTTGTCGTGCAGCAATTTTTAACACAGTATCCCGGCCTAGATGGCCTTCTGAACAGGGCACGAAAACTGTCTGCTCACTTCCGCCGTTCAAGCGCCGCAGCTGAGCGACTTGCATCGCTCCAGAAGTCTTTCGGCCTGCCGGTTCATCGCCTGAAATGCGATGTGGCGACACGCTGGAATTCAACTCTCCACATGTTACAGCGACTGTGGCAGCACCGCCGTGCCCTGGTGCAATACGTCATGACGTATAGCCTGGGCCAACGAGATGCAGAGGTGGGGCAGATCACCCTGATGGAGTGGTCTCAGATCAAGGACCTATGCACCCTTCTGCACAGTTTCGACATGGCGACGAATATGTTTAGCGCTGACAATGCCATTATCAGCATGACGATTCCAGTCATTTACATGCTGGAACACACGCTAAACACTATTCGGAGTCAGGGGGTGGGACAACAGGAAGGGGATGAGCTACAGGAGGATTCATATGCGCAAGACACAACAACATCACCAAGGTCCAGACGTTCATCATCACCAAGGCGCCAGGCATGGGAGCATGGGGTACAGGGATCAACAAGGGCGCATGGTAGCAGGCGAGATGTTGAGGAAGGTGCAGGAGGACATGAAGAAATGGAGGACGAACTGTCCATGGACATGGAAGACTCAGCAGATGAGGGAGACCTTGGTCAAATTTCAGTTGAAAGAGGTTGGGGGGAGATGTCAGAGGAAGAAAGAACGGTTAGCACCTCTATGCCACAAACACAGCGTGGACTTGGTCCACATGGCTGCGCAAGACACATGAGTGCCTTTTTGTTGCACTACCTCCAACATGACCCTCGTATTGTCAAAATTAGAAGTGATGATGACTACTGGCTTGCCACACTATTAGATCCCCGGTACAAGTCCAAATTTTGTGACATAATTCCAGCCATAGAAAGGGACGCACGTATGCAGGAGTATCAGCAGAAGCTGTTACTCGATCTTAGATCTGCTTTTCCACCAAACAACCGTGCAGGTGCAGGGAGGGAATCTCCCAGTTGTAACTTGACAAACATGGGACGGTCTCGTCATCTTCAACAGTCTACACGTACCAGTAGGACCGTATCTGGTGCTGGTAACAGCAATTTTATGGAATCTTTTCATAATTTTTTTAGACCCTCCTTTGCAAGGCCACCAGAGACAACAAGTCTGACACATAGTCAACGGATGGAGAGGATGATACAGGAGTATCTCCAAATGAACATCGATGCCATGACTTTGCAAATGGAGCTTTGCTCATTTTGGGCTTCAAACCTAGAAAAATGGCCAGAGCTCGCAACTTACGCCTTGGAGATTTTGTCGTGTCCAGCTGCCAGCGTTGTCTCTGAACGTGTCTTCAGTGCTGCTGGGTGTGTGCTGACAGATAAGCGCACGCGTCTGTCCAGTGACAATGTGGACAGACTGACGTTCATCAAAATGAACAAGTCATGGATCCAGAAGGAATTTACAACCCCTGTGTCATCCTGGGGAGAGTAAATGCTTGTGGATTTGGAATGTGCTTGATGCAAATCTAGCTGTGAAGTGTACAACTAGGGCCCAAGTGCTGCCACTGAATGGGTGGGTGTGTGTGGGGCCCAATTTTTGGAAAAAAAGGGAGACTCCGCTTGGAGTAACCCTTGCTTACATTGTTTTTAAAAGAAGCCAAGATGAACAAGTCATGGGTCAGCAAAGACTTTGCTACCTACCCCGGTGTCATCCTGGGGACGGATAAGAATGACGTATTTTTGAATGTGCTTGATGCAAATCTAGCTGTGAAGTGTACAACTGGGGCACAACTGCTGCCACTGAATGGGTGGGTGTGTGGGGCCCAATTTTTGGAAAAAAAGGGAGACTCCGCTTGGAGTAACCCTTGCTTGATGTGTTTTTAAAAGAAGCCAAGATGAACAGAGCTGGGATCAGGAAAGACTTTGCTACCTACCCCGGTGTCATCCTGGGGACGGATAAGAATGGCGTATTTTTGAATGTGCTTGATGCAAATCTAGCTGTGAAGTGTACAACTAGGGCCCAAGTGCTGCCACTGAATGGGTGGGTGTGTGGGGCCCAATTTTTGGAAAAAAGGGAGACTCCGCTTGGAGTAACCCTTGCTTACATTGTTTTTAAAAGAAGCCAAGATGAACAAGTCATGGGTCAGCAAAGACTTTGCTACCTACCCCGGTGTCATCCTGGGGATGGATAAGAATGGCGTATTTTTGAATGTGCTTGATGCAAATGTAGCTGTGAAGTGTACAACTAGGGCACAACTGCTGCCACTGAATGGGTGGGTGTGTGGGGCCCAATTTTTGGAAAAAAAGGGAGACTCCGCTTGGAGTAACCCTTGCTTGATGTGTTTTTAAAAGAAGCCAAGATGAACAGAGCTGGGATCAGGAAAGACTTTGCTACCTACCCCGGTGTCATCCTGGGGACGGATAAGAATGGCGTATTTTTGAATGTGCTTGATGCAAATGTAGCTGTGAAGTGTACAACTGGGGCACAACTGCTGCCACTGAAGGGGTGGGTGTGTGTGGGGCCCAATTTTTGGAAAAAAGGGAGACTCCGCTTGGAGTAACCCTTGCTTACATTGTTTTTAAAAGAAGCCAAGATGAACAAGTCATGGGTCAGCAAAGACTTTGCTACCTACCCCGGTGTCATCCTGGGGATGGATAAGAATGGCGTATTTTTGAATGTGCTTGATGCAAATGTAGCTGTGAAGTGTACAACTAGGGCCCAAGTGCTGCCACTGATGGGGTGGGTGTCTGTGGGGCCCAATTTTTGGAAAAAAGGGAGACTCCGCTTGGAGTAACCCTTGCTTACATTGTTTTTAAAAGAAGCCAAGATGAACAAGTCATGGGTCAGCAAAGACTTTGCTACCTACCCCGGTGTCATCCTGGGGATGGATAAGAATGGCGTATTTTTGAATGTGCTTGATGCAAATGTAGCTGTGAAGTGTACAACTAGGGCACAACTGCTGCCACTGAAGGGGTGGGTGTGTGTGGGGCCCAATTTTTGGAAAAAAGGGAGACTCCGCTTGGAGTAACCCTTGCTTGATGTGTTTTTAAAAGAAGCCAAGATGAACAGAGCTGGGATCAGGAAAGACTTAGCTACCTACCCTGGTGTCATCCTGGGGACGGTTAATTATGGCGTATTTTTCAATGTGCTTGATGCAAATCTAGCTGTGAAGTGTGCAACTGGGGCACAAGTGCTACCACTGAAGGGGTGGGTGTGTGTGTGGCCCAATTTTTGGAAAAAAGGGAGACTCCGCTTGGAGTCACCTTGCGGTGTTTTACATGATTTTAGAAGGGCGTGCCATGCCTATATCTGTGTGTCCTCCTCTTTTTCCTTGTCCAGCTGTTTTGTTTTCGCATGAGTATATGTCCTTGTCACTTTCCAATGTGTTTGAGTTGTTTGTCACCTTTAGGACACCTTTGAGGGTGTTTTCTAGGTGTTTTTCTGTGTTTGTGATTGCCTGCCATTGTTTCCTATGCAGTTCGAGTTCGGTTCGTCGAACGTTCGACGAACCGAACTCGAACGGGAGGTCCGTTCGGCGAACCAACCTCGAGCCGAACCGCGACCGGTTCGCTCATCTCTAGACATTACACATCTCCCATCGAAAACAATGCATGACTAAGTAGGGTCCTTCAGAGGAATACACGGCTGTTTCCGACTGTTCCTGAGGGTCTCACATTGAGTAACGTTGCTTCTTATATTATCCTCTCCTGCAAAGAACACAACAGTCGGGAGGCAGAGCCGACTGCAGGTATTATTTCTGCATGTGTCATAGACAATAGATTTATTGGAGGAACCCGGAGACTCGAGCTCTTTGCACATTCACCGTGCATCGAGGCTTCCTGTAATGAGTGACATATTTCATGGAGATCTGGTTATAAATGTCCGCCCTTCCACAAATCTTGTAGAGCTGTGAGGAATATCACAAAGGCGCTCGAGTATCAATCTCCCCATATCCAATGCCATGATAATTCTGCCAGAGGCCATGTATTGCCACTAGTGGATGGAGGTGACATAAGGGCCCAAAAGTCTGGACAAAAAAAGGGGTGAATGTAGAAAACTGCGGTGAGGAGGAGGATGGAGGAGAAGAAGGGAGCGGAGGTTGACATAAAAGGGAAGAAGTGATAAAAACAATGAGAAAAGGCGAAGAGAAAATGAAGGAGGGGAACAGTGGATGATGAGGCCGAGGAAAGAGCTGATGGAAACAATGGAGGTAAAAGAACAAAAGAGGATGGTGGAGAGGGAGAACAAAGGATGAGGCCAAGAGAAGGACTGATAGAAACAATGGAGGTAAAAGATGAAGAAAGGATGAAGGAGGGGAACAGTGGATGATGAGGCTGAGGAAAGGGCTGATGGAAACAATGGAGGTAAAAAAAGAGGTGCAAAGGATGAGGCCAAGGGAAGGACTGATGGAAACAGTGAAGGAAAAAACAGAGAGGATGAAAGAGGGGAACAGTGGATGATGAGGCCGAGGAAAGAGCTGATGGAAACAATGGAGGTAAAATGAGAAGTGCAAAGGATGAGGCCGAGAGAAGGGCTGGTGGAAACAATGGAGGTAAAAGAAGAAAAGAGGATGGTGGAGAGGGAGATCAAAGGATGAGGCCGAGAGAAGGGCTGGTGGAAACAATGGAGGTAAAAGAAGAAAAGAGGATGGTGGAGAGGGAGATCAAAGGATGAGGCCAAGAGAAGGACTGATAGAAACAATGGAGATAAAAGAAGAAGAGAGGATGAAGGAGGGGAACAACGGATGACGAGGCCGAGGAAAGGGCTGATGGAAACAATGGAGGTAAAAAAGAGGTGCAAAGGATGAGGCCGAGGGAAGGACTGATGGAAACAGTGAAGGAAAAAACTAAGAGAGGATGAAGGAGGGGAACAACGGATGATGAGGCCGAGGAAAGGGCTGATGGAAACAATGGAGGTAAAAGGTGAAGAGAGGATGGAGTAGATGGAGAGGAGTGGATGTGGCCAAGGGAAGGATTGATGGAAACAATGGAGGTAACAGACGAAGAGAGGATGGAGGAGAGGGCGAGCGGAGGATGAGGCCAAGGAAGGACTGATGGAAACAATGGAGATAAAATGAGAAATGCAGAGGATGAGGCTGAGGGAAGGACTGATGGAAACAATAGAGGTAAAAGACGAAGAGATGATGGAGAAGGCAAGCAGAGGATGAGGTGAAGGGAAGGACTGAAGAAAACAATGGAGGTAACACACAAAGAGAGGATGAAGGAGAAGAGCGTACGATGAGGCAGAGGGAACGACTGAGGGAAACAATGGAGGGAAAAGACGAAGAGAGGTTGAAGGAGAGGGAGAGCAGAGGATGAGGCCAAGGGGAGGACCAATGGAAACAATGAAGGTAAAAGATGAAGAGAGAATGGAGGAGAAGACAAGCAGAGGATAAGGCTGAGGGAAGGACTGATGGAAATAAATTGAGGTAAAAGAAGAAGACGGGATGGAGGAGAGGGAGAGTGAAAGGTGAGGCCGAGGGAAGGACTGATGGAAACAAATTGAGGTAAAAAAAGAAAAACCGATGAAGGAGAGGGAGAGCAAAGGATGAGGCTGAGGGAAGGACTTTTGGAAACAATGGAGGTAAAAGACAAAGATGGGATGGAGGAGGGGGCTGGCAGAGGATGAGGCTGAGGGAGGGACTTATGGAAAAAAAAATTGGGGTAAAAGGAGAACACAGGATAGAAGAGACAGAGAGTGAAAGATGAGGCTGAGGTAATGAATGATGTAAACAATGGACGTAAAACATGAATGAAAGGATGGAGGAGAGGGAGAGGCCGAGTGACGGGTCGATGGAAACAATGGAAGAGAAACTGGAAGAGAGGGAGAGTGAAGGATGAGGCCAAGTGAAGGACTGATGGAAACCAATTGTGGTAAAAGGAGAAGAGAGTATGGAGGAGAGGGAGGGCGGAGGATAAGAGAGAAAGACTAATGAAAATAATTGAGGTAAAAGAAAAAGAAGAAGGAGGAGAGGGGGAGGAGGGGATGAGTCACAGAGAAGGACTGATGAAAACTATAGAGGTAAAAGGAAAAGAGAGGATGGAAAAAAGGGAGAGCAGAGGATGAGTCTTAAAACTGATGAAAACAATAGTTATACAAGCAGAATAAAGGACAAAAGAGAAGTGAAGTGGAAAGGGGTGAAGATGTGAAGAAAAGTAAAAAAGGAAACAGAAGACAAGACATGTGAGGACTACCACCACTGATGTCCCCTCTACTTCTTTATGAGCAATACCACCAAAATCCCCTCTAATCTTTTGTGAATTTCATCATTGATTTATCCTCAGCTTCATAATTACAACCACTGCTAAGTGGTCTCCTTAAATTCTATGACAACCACCGCTCATATCCATTCTACCTCTATATCACCACCACCGCTAATGTCTGCTCTACCTCTATATGACCACCACCGCTGATGTCCGCTCTACCTCTATATCACCACCACTGCTGATATCCGCTCTACCTCTATATGACCACCACCGCTGATGTCCGCTCTACCTCTATATCACCACCACTGCTGATATCCGCTCTACCTCTATATGACCACCACTGCTGATGTCTGCTCTACCTCTATATCTCCACCACTGCTGATATCCGCTCTACCTCTATATTTCCACCACTGCTGATATCCGCTCTACCTCTATATCTCCACCACCGCTCATATCCATTCTACCTCTATATATCCACCACTGCTGATATCCGCTCTACCTCTATATCTCCACCACTGCTGATATCCGCTCTACCTCTATATCTCCACCACTGCTGATGTCCGCTCTACCTCTATATCTCCACCACTGCTGATATCCGCTCTACCTCTATATCTCCACCACCGCTGATGTCCGCTCTACCTCTATATCTCCACCACCGCTGATATCCGCTCTACCTCTATATCTCCACCACTGCTGATGTCCGCTCTACCTCTATATCTCCACCACCGCTGATGTCTGCTCTACCTCTATATCTCCACCACTGCTGATATCCGCTCTACCTCTATATCTCCACCACCGCTGATGTCCGCTCTACCTCTATATCTCCACCACCGCTGATATCCGCTCTACCTCTATATCTCCACCACTGCTGATATCCGCTCTACCTCTATATCTCCACCACTGCTGATATCCGCTCTACCTCTATATCTCCACCACCGCTGATGTCCGCTCTACCTCTAGATCTCCACCACCGCTGATATCCGCTCTACCTCTATATCTCCACCACTGCTGATGTCCGCTCTACCTCTATATCTCCACCACCGCTGATGTCTGCTCTACCTCTATATCTCCACCACTGCTGATATCCGCTCTACCTCTATATGACCACCACTGCTGATGTCCGCTCTACCTCTATAACTCCACCACTGCTGATGTCTGCTCTACCTCTATATCTCCACCACTGCTGATATCCGCTCTACCTCTATATCTCCACCACCGCTGATATCCGCTCTACCTCTATATGACCACCACTGCTGATGTCCGCTCTACCTCTATATGACCACCACTGCTGATGTCCGCTCTACCTCTATATCTCCACCACTGCTGATGTCCGCTCTACCTCTATATCACCACCACTGCTGATGTCTGCTCTACCTCTATATCACCACCACTGCTGATGTCCGCTCTACCTCTATATCTCCACCACCGCTGATGTCTGCTCTACCTCTATATCTCCACCACTGCTGATATCCGCTCTACCTCTATATGACCACCACTGCTGATGTCCGCTCTACCTCTATATGACCACCACTGCTGATGTCCGCTCTACCTCTATATCTCCACCACTGCTGATGTCCGCTCTACCTCTATATCACCACCACTGCTGATGTCCGCTCTACCTCTATATCACCACCACTGCTGATGTCCGCTCTACCTCTATATCTCCACCACCGCTGATGTCTGCTCTACCTCTATATCTCCACCACTGCTGATATCCGCTCTACCTCTATATCTCCACCACTGCTGATGTCCGCTCTACCTCTATATCTCCACCACCGCTGATGTCTGCTCTACCTCTATATCTCCACCACTGCTGATATCCGCTCTACCTCTATATCTCCACCACCGCTGATATCCGCTCTACCTCTATATGACCACCACTGCCGATGTCCGCTCTACCTCTATATCACCACCACTGCTGATGTCTGCTCTACCTCTATATCACCACCACTGCTGATATCCGCTCTACCTCTATATGACCACCACTGCTGATGTCCGCTCTACCTCTATATCACCACCACTGCTGATGTCCGCTCTACCTCTATATCACCACCACCGCTGATGTCCGCTCTACCTCTATATCACCACCACTGCTGATGTCCGCTCTACCTCTATATCACCACCACTGCTGATGTCCGCTCTACCTCTATATCACCACCACCGCTGATGTCCGCTCTACCTCTATATCACCACCACCACCGATGTCCGCTCTACCTCTATATCACCACCACTGCTGATGTCTGCTCTACCTCTATATGACCACCACCGCTGATGTCCGCTCTACCTCTATATCTCCACCACCGCTGATGTCTGCTCTACCTCTATATGACCACCACCGCTGATGTCCGCTCTACCTCTATATCACCACCACCGCTGATGTCTGCTCTACCTCTATATCTCCACCACCGCTGATGTCTGCTCTACCTCTATATGACCACCACCACTGATGTCTGCTCTACCTCTATATGACCACCACCACTCATGTCCGCTCTACCTCTATATCACCACCACCGCTGATGTCTGCTCTACCTCTATATCTCCACCACCGCTGATGTCTGCTCTACCTCTATATGACCACCACCGCTGATGTCCGCTCTACCTCTATATGACAATCACCACTCATGTCCGCTCTACCTCTATATCACCACCACCGCTGATGTCCGCTCTACCTCTATATTTCCACCACCGCTGATGTCTGCTCTACCTCTATATCACCACCACCGCTCATATCCATTCTACCTCTATATCTCCACCACCGCTGATGTCCGCTCTACCTCTATATCTCCACCACCGCTGATGTCCGCTCTACCTCTATATCTCCACCACCGCTGATATCCGCTCTACCTCTATATCTCCACCACTGCTGATGTCCGCTCTACCTCTATATCTCCACCACCGCTGATGTCTGCTCTACCTCTATATCTCCACCACTGCTGATATCTGCTCTACCTCTATATCTCCACCACCGCTGATGTCCGCTCTACCTCTATATCTCCACCACCGCTGATATCCGCTCTACCTCTATATCTCCACCACTGCTGATGTCCGCTCTACCTCTATATCTCCACCACAGCTGATGTCTGCTCTACCTCTATATCTCCACCACTGCTGATATCCGCTCTACCTCTATATCTCCACCACCGCTGATATCCGCTCTACCTCTATATGACCACCACTGCTGATGTCCGCTCTACCTCTATATCACCACCACTGCTGATGTCCGCTCTACCTCTATATCTCCACCACCGCTGATGTCTGCTCTACCTCTATATCACCACCACTGCTGATATCCGCTCTACCTCTATATCACCACCACTGCTGATGTCCGCTCTACCTCTATATGACCATCACCGCTGATGTCTGCTCTACCTCTATATCACCACCACTGCTGATGTCCGCTCTACCTCTATATCACCACCACCGCTGATGTCCGCTCTACCTCTATATCAACCACTGCTGATGTCCGCTCTACCTCTATATCAACCACTGCTGATGTCCGCTTTACCTCTATATCACCACCACTGCTGATGTCCGCTCTACCTCTATACCACCACCACTGCTGATGTCCGCTCTACCTCTATACCACCACCACTGCTGATGTCCGCTCTACCTCTATATCATCACCACCGCTCATATCCATTCTACCTCTATATCACCACCACCGCTGATGTTTGCTCTACCTCTATATCACCACTACTGCTGATGTCTGCTCTACCTCTATACCACCACCACTGCTGATGTCCGCTCTACCTCTATAATCACCACCACTGATGATGTCTGCTCTACCTGTATATGACCACCATAACTCATAATCTCTCTCTATCACCACCATCTTTCATGTTCCCTCTACCTATGTATGACCACCACCGCTCATGTCCGGTTTTCTCCTTCATGACCAATGGTATGCTTAGGTCTCATCTACTCTTTCATGATCATCACTAATTATGCCCCCTCTCCTGCTACATGACCACCGCCACCACCGGTGTCTTTTCTACTCTTTCATGGCCCATCACTTTCCTCTCTACTGCTTCTTGACCAGCATTCATGTCACTCCATATTCACTTCACTTCGATGTCCTGAATAGTCCTTTATTCCACCCGTGGACATATATTTTCGGTTGCATTCTACAGTTCTAGTCTGGGGCCTTCAACTATTACTGAGTGGTCAGTCCATCGAAGGTCCATATGGTCAGTCCATCGAAGGTCCATATGGTCAGTCTTTCGATGGTTCATATGATCAGTCCATCGAAGGTCCATATGGTCAGTCCTCTGATGGTCCATATGGTCAGTCCATCGAAGGTCCATATGGTCAGTCCATCGAAGGTCTATATGGTCAGTCCATCGAAGGTCCATATGGTCAGTCTATTGAAGGTCCATATGGTCAGTCCATCGATGGTCCATAGAGCAGCCATACGTGTAATGGTATCAACTCCCATTCATATGCAGCATAGATTGTGGGTTTACGGACATTTGTCCATCAAGGTATGATGATCATCCCCCACTGATGCCCCGTATTACCCATTGCCTTCCTGCATTGCCCCCCCTCTCCCCTCAATTTCATGTCTCTTCTGTTACATGTGACCTCAGCTGGTTCAGTGGATGTTGGTTGCTGTTGTGAATTAATTGTGCGCTGTGAATCGCAGCTGAAGGGATCTTTATCCGGGAAAGCGAGAGCCTTAGGGAATATGGGGATTCCAGAGAAGGAGGAAGCGAGGGGGAGGCGGAGGGAGCGCACGATCCAGACACACGGGCACTCAAATAAACCCTCAATGCTGAGAAAAACAGATAGCACCCCACTACCCCCCGAAAAGTGGAAAATACCAATATAGGGGATGAGAAGGAACCAATGTGCAGGAACATGGAGGGATGCTTGTCTGCAGGATTGATACTATTGATTACTTTTCATTGATCTGCGGCTACTCGAGCGTTCACTGCCCGCAGCAAATAAACATCCACAGTGTTAACTGAGCTCAATAACTTAACCACTTTACTGCCTGCAAACCATTCTATATCCAGCCCGCAGCTCCCAAGGAGCTGTCCATTCAGCACCAGCATTAACGTGGATGCTTCCTCTACATGTGAAGTAGTCAAAGAGATTCTACATTGCAGCCTGTTGTCAGGATGTGACTGTAGGATAGCGAGGGACAGGGGCTCCTACACTGTCCCTCACGCGAGGGGACCCTAGGTTATCCCTAACCTCCAGATTACCCTCGATGGTGGGGATGCCGGACTACCTACTGCACTCCTGACCAAAACTAATCTGTCCCCCCCCACCAGGAAAGGAAGGGGCAGGAGTTTGATGGTAACAAAGATAAAGACAGACAGACGGGAAAACCAAAACTCAGACACACTGCGAATTCACAGGAATAAACAGTAAGAAACTAAGGAGAAAAGCAAGAGAAGAAAGGCAGCAACAAAAGAACAAAAAAGATTAACACCACAACTGCTCACAGCAATAAAGTACAACAACCACCAGTCAGGCAGGATCACAACCCCTCACCAGACCAGTATAGATCAACTATAGATGCCATTAAACGAAGAGTCCAGCTTGTACATGAAGGAAGGGAGCTAATGTGACTGGCTCCAAAGGAGGCTAACAAGCAGCCCAACAGAGATTAACTCTTTAGCCTGCCTATGAACTCCCAATCTGTGGGTCAATGCCCGAGTCTGCCTGCGCTGATCACAGACATCAGAGACATTCGCAGGCAGAGTGCAGGAATCTGTAGTCTCCACAGATCCTGATGTCGCCATGACAGTAGGCAATGTTTGTAAAAATCTCCCTGTGACACCTATATTATACCGGTACTTCAGAGCTACAATCACTATTCTACTAGTGGAGTCACTGTGTACATACATTACATTACTGATCCTGAGTTGCATCCTGTATTATACTCCAGAGCTGCACTCACTATTCTGCTGGTGCAGTCACTGTGTACATACATTACATTACTGATCCTGAGTTACCTCCTGTATTATACTCCAGAGCTGCACTCACTATTCTGCTGGTGCAGTCACTGTGTACATACATTACTGATCCTGAGTTACCTCCTGTATTATACTCCAGAGCTGCACTCACTATTCTGCTAGTTGAGATTTCAGTTTTGAAGTGAATCCAGCTCTAGGATATAATGTAGTTAGTAACTGGGGATCAGTAATGTAATGTATGTACACAGTGACTGCACCAGCAGAATAGTGAGTGCAGCTCTAGAGTACAATACAGGAGGTAACTCAGGATCAGTAATGTAATGTATGTACACAGTGACTGCACCAGCAGAATAGTGAGTGCAGCTCTGGAGTATAATACAGGAGGTAACTCAGGATCAGTAATGTAATGTATGTACACAGTGACTGCACCAGCAGAATAGTGAGTGCAACTCTGGAGTATAATACAGGAGGTAACTCAGGATCAGTAATGTAATGTATGTACACAGTGACTGCACCAGCAGAATAGTGAGTGCAGCTCTAGAGTACAATACAGGAGGTAACTCAGGATCAGTAATGTAATGTACACAGTGACTGCACCAGCAGAATAGTGAGTGCAGCTCTGGAGTATAATACAGGAGGTAACTCAGGATCAGTAATGTAATGTACACAGTGACTGCACCAGCAGAATAGTGAGTGCAGCTCTGGAGTATAATACAATCGTATATTTTAACCCTTTTTATTGTGTTACACAATGTTAATCTCATGTCTGTCAGGCCAGTAATTGCTGATATTTCAGCTTCTACTCTATTCCTTCACCTGATTACTGGTGCAGCTTTCTCCTCCTGCCCGCCCCAGTGTTCCTCCAGTCTCGGCCCTAGGCTTGGGGGTGGTCGTCACCTGTCGGTGTATGTATCGCACACCTGTAGCCTTCTCCTTCTGCCCTCCCCTGTGTTCCTCCAGTCTCGGCCCTGGGCCTAGTGGTAGTGGTCACCTGTCGGTGTATGTATCGCACACCCGTAGCTTTCTCCTCCTGCCCGCCCCAGTGTTCCTCCAGTCTCGGCCCTAGGCTTGGGGGTGGTCGTCACCTGTCGGTGTATGTATCGCACACCTGTAGCCTTCTCCTTCTGCCCTCCCCTGTGTTCCTCCAGTCTCGGCCCTGGGCCTAGTGGTAGTGGTCACCTGTCGGTGTATGTATCACACACCTGTAGCCTTCTCCTCCTGCCCACCCCTGTGTTCCTCCAGTCTCGGCCCTAGGCTTGGTGATGGTCGTCACCTGTTGGAGTATGTATCGCACACCTGTAGCTTTCTCCTCCTGCCCTCCCCTGTGTTCCTCCAGTCTCGGCCCTGGGCTTGGTGGTGGTCGTCACCTGTCGGTGTATGTATCGCACACCCGTAGCCTTCTCCTCCTGCCCTTCCCTGTGTTCCTCCAGTCTCGGCCCTGGGCTTGGTGGTGGTCGTCACCTGTCGGTGTATGTATCGCACACCTGTAGCTTTCTCCTCCTGCCCTCCCCTGTGTTCCTCCAGTCTCGGCCCTGGGCTTGGTGGTGGTTGTCACCTGTCGGTGTATGTATCGCACACCTGTAGCTTTCTCCTCCTGCCCTCCCCTGTGTTCCTCCAGTCTCGGCCCTGGGCCTAGTGGTGGTGGTCACCTGTCGGTGTATGTATTGCACACCTGTAGCTTTCTCCTCCTGCCCTCCCCTGTGTTCCTCCAGTCTCGGCCCTGGGCCTAGTGGTGGTGGTCACCTGTCGGTGTATGTATCGCACACCCGTAGCCTTCTCCTCCTGCCCTCCCCTGTGTTCCTCCAGTCTCGGCCCTGGGCCTAGTGGTGGTGGTCACCTGTCGGTGTATGTATTGCACACCTGTAGCTTTCTCCTCCTGCCCGCCCCTGTGTTCCTCCAGTCTCGGCCCTGGGCTTGGTGGTGGTCGTCACCTGTCGGTGTATGTATTGCACACCTGTAGCTTTCTCCTCCTGCCCTCCCCAGTGCTCCTCCAGTCTCGGCCCTGGGCTTGGTGGTGGTCGTCACCTGTCGGTGTATATTTTGCACACCTGTAGCTTTCTCCTCCTGCCCTCCCCTGTGTTCCTCCAGTCTCGGCCCTGGGCTTGGTGGTGGTCGTCACCTGTCGGTGTATATATTGCACACCTGTAGCTTTCTCCTCCTGCCCGCCCCTGTGTTCCTTCAGTCTCGGCCCTGGGCTTAGTGGTGGTCGTCACCTGTCGGTGTATGTAACGCACACCTGTAGCTTTCTCCTCCTGCCCTCCCCTGTGTTCCTCCAGTCTTGGCCCTGGGCTTGGTGGTGGTCGTCACCTGTCGGCGTATGTATCGCACACCTGTAGCTTTCTCCTCCTGCCCTCCCCTGTGTTCCTCCAGTCTCGGCCCTGGGCCTAGTGGTGGTGGTCACCTGTCGGTGTATGTATCGCACACCTGTAGCTTTCTCCTCCTGTCCTCCCCTGTGTTCCTCCAGTCTCGGCCCTGGGCCTAGTGGTGGTGGTCACCTGTCGGTGTATGTATCGCACACCTGTAGCTTTCTCCTCCTGCCCGCCCCTGTGTTCCTCCAGTCTCGGCCCTGGGCCTAGTGGTGGTGGTCACCTGTCGGTGTATGTATCGCACACCTGTAGCTTTCTCCTCCTGCCCTCCCCTGTGTTCCTCCAGTCTCGGCCCTGGGCTTGGTGGTGGTCGTCACCTGTCGGTGTATGTATCGCACACCTGTAGCTTTCTCCTCCTGCCCGCCCCTGTGTTCCTCCAGTCTCGGCCCTGGGCTTGGTGGTGGTCGTCACCTGTCGGTGTATGTATCGCACACCTGTAGCCTTCTCCTCCTGCCCGCCCCTGTGTTCCTCCAGTCTCGGCCCTGTGCTTGGTGGTGGTCGTCACCTGTCGGTGTATGTATTGCACACCTGTAGCTTTCTCCTCCTGCCCGCCCCTGTGTTCCTTCAGTCTCGGCCCTGGGCTTGGTGGTGGTGGTCACCTGTCGGTGTATGTATTGCACACCTGTAGCCTTCTCCTCCTGCCCACCCCAGTGCTCCTCCAGTCTCGGCCCTGGGCTTGGTGGTGGTCGTCACCTGTCGGTGTATATATTGCACACCTGTAGCTTTCTCCTCCTGCCCTCCCCTGTGTTCCTCCAGTCTCGGCCCTGGGCCTAGTGGTGGTGGTCACCTGTCGGTGTATGTATCGCACACCTGTAGCTTTCTCCTCCTGCCCTCCCCTGTGTTCCTCCAGTCTCGGCCCTGGGCTTGGTGGTGGTGGTCACCTGTCGGTGTATGTATCGCACACCTGTAGCCTTCTCCTCCTGCCCTCCCCTGTGTTCCTCCAGTCTCGGCCCTGGGCTTGGTGGTGGTCGTCACCTGTCGGTGTATGTATCGCACACCTGTAGCTTTCTCCTCCTGCCCTCCCCTGTGTTCCTCCAGTCTCGGCCCTGGGCCTAGTGGTGGTGGTCACCTGTCGGTGTATGTATCGCACACCTGTAGCCTTCTCCTCCTGCCCACCCCAGTGCTCCTTCAGTCTCGGCCCTGGGCTTGGTGGTGGTCGTCACCTGTCGGTCTATGTATTGCACACCTGAAGCTTGCGGCTCACTTGGAAACTTTTTCTAGTCTCACTGGATAGAGAATTTTTCAAACTTCTGCCCAATAAATATTTCATCGGCTCCATGTGGCTCCGGCTTTAGAAAGCAGAATGATAGAGGAGACACTTCCAGACTAAATATAAACCCAGCAGACGGCTGCTGGAAGCTCCGGCTATACCCACTCACAGTGTGACCCCATTTCACTCTCCGCCAGGAGCTGGGTTATGAAACAGAGTTAGGAGCATGAAATCCCCCCCGATCCCGCTCCGTGCCTCACGCTCGCACATCCTCCATTCATTTCCTTGTCTGACTCTCCGACCCCCTCTTGAAGCCTCATTATACCATTTTCGCTATTCTTGAGCCCTGTGCCCTCATCCTCTTCCTCCCCATGTCTCAGACATCTATAGCCTCCCGTTACTGCGCTGCCTGAAGTCTCCCCATGTTATTAGGTGTGGCAGCCTCATTCAGTATCACGTCCCCGTCTCTCTAGTCCTTTCTTCTATGTCCCCGCCATGTTTCCCTTTTATATCTATTCTATGTCTCTCCTCTCTTCAGATCCCGTCTATGGCCATGTTCACACCTGCAGTCAGTATCTGTAGCCAAAACCAGGAGTGGAACAATCAGAGGAAAAGTACAATAGACACACGCGCACCACGGCTGGGTTTATCACTCACTCCTGGTTTTGGCTACAAATACTGAACGTGTGAACGTGGCCTGACTCTTCCACATCACGGGCTCTGGCAATCTTTTTTTCTCATTTCATATTTGTATTCCCCTTTAATTTCTCTTTCATACGTCTCTATGTCTCTTCTGTTCTTTCTGTGTCTCTCTTCTGTGACTCTCTTCTGTTCACTTTCTCTTCTGCACTCTTCTGTTCTTCCTCTTCTGCTCTCTCCTCCATTGTGCTCTCTTCTGTTCTTCCTCTCCTGCTCTCTCCTCCATGGTTCTCTCTTTTGTTCTCTGTCTTCTATGTCCCTGTCTTCTTCTCTCTTATGTTCCTCTCATGTCTCTTCTTTCCAGGTTGAAGTTTCGCTCTGTCTTTTCCTTCTCATTCTTTATATTTTCTCTTTTCTATGTCTCTCCCGTCTCCGTGTTTCTCTCTTGTCTGTGTCTCTCTTTTCCGTGTTTCTCTTCTGTTCTGTCCTTTTTCAGTGTCTCTCTGCTTTCTGTGTTTTTCTCTTCTGTTATCTCTCTTTTCTGTCGCTCTTCTTCCTCTCTTCTGTTCTCTCTCTTCTGTTCTCTCTCTTCTATGTCTCTCTTCTCCGTGTCTCTCTCTTCTGTTCTCTCTTCTCTTCTATGTCTCTCTTCTCAGTGTCTCTCTCTTCTATGTCTCTCTCTTCTCTTCTATGTCTCTCTCCTCCTTGTCTCTCTCTTCTGTTCTCTCTTCTATGTCTCTCTCCTCCTTGTCTCTCTCTTCTGTTCTCTCTTCTATGTCTCTCTCCTCCGTGTCTCTCTCTTTTGTTCTCTCTCTTCTGTTCTCTCTTCTCCGTGTCTTTCTCTTGTTCTCTCTCTTCTATGTCTCTCTTCTATGTCTCTCTTCTCCGTGTCTCTCTCTTCTGTTCTCTCTCTTCTATGTCTCTCTTCTCCGTGTCTCTCTCTTCTGTTCTCTCTCTTCTGTTCTCTCTTCTCCGTGTCTTTCTCTTGTTCTCTCTCTTCTATGTCTCTCTTCTCCGTGTCTCTCTCTTGTTCTCTCTCTTCTATGTCTCTCTTCTATGTCTCTCTTCTCCGTGTCTCTCTCTTCTGTTCTCTCTCTTCTATGTCTCTCTTCTCCGTGTCTCTCTCTTGTTCTCTCTCTTCTATGTCTCTCTTCTATGTCTCTCTTCTCCGTGTCTCTCTCTTCTGTTCTCTCTCTTCTATGTCTCTCTTCTCCGTGTCTCTCTCTTGTTCTCTCTCTTCTGTTCTCTCTCTTCTATGTCTCTCTTCTCCGTGTCTCTCTCTTCTGTTCTCTCTCTTCTATGTCTCTCTTCTCCGTGTCTCTCTCTTGTTCTCTCTCTTCTATGTCTCTCTTCTATGTCTCTCTTCTCCGTGTCTCTCTCTTCTGTTCTCTCTCTTCTATGTCTCTCTTCTCCGTGTCTCTCTTCTGTTCTCTCTCTTCAATGTCTCTCTTCTCCGTGTCTTTCTCTTGTTCTCTCTCTTCTATGTCTCTCTTCTCCGTGTCTCTCTCTTCTGTTCTCTCTCTTCTATGTCTCTCTCCTCCATGTCTCTCTCTTCTGTTCCTTTCCTTCATGTCTCTCCTCTCCAGGTTGCAGTTTCCCTCTGTCTCTTCCTTCTCATTCTTTATACTTTCTCTCTTTCCCTGGTTTCCTCTTCTCTCTCTCGCTTTCTTCTCTTTTCTGTTCTCTCTCGTCTGTGTCTCTCTCCTCTGTGTCTCTCTCTTCTGTTCCCTCTCTTCTATGTCTCTCTTCTCCGTGTCTCTCTCTTGTTCTCTCTCTTCTATGTCTCTCTTCTCCGTGTCTTTCTCTTGTTCTCTCTCTTCTATGTCTCTCTTCTATGTCTCTCTTCTCCGTGTCTCTCTCTTCTGTTCTCTCTCTTCTATGTCTCTCTTCTCCGTGTCTCTCTCTTGTTCTCTCTCTTCTATGTCTCTCTTCTATGTCTCTCTTCTCCGTGTCTCTCTCTTCTGTTCTCTCTCTTCTATGTCTCTCTTCTCCGTGTCTCTCTTCTGTTCTCTCTCTTCAATGTCTCTCTTCTCCGTGTCTTTCTCTTGTTCTCTCTCTTCTATGTCTCTCTTCTCCGTGTCTCTCTCTTCTGTTCTCTCTCTTCTATGTCTCTCTCCTCCATGTCTCTCTCTTCTGTTCCTTTCCTTCATGTCTCTCCTCTCCAGGTTGCAGTTTCCCTCTGTCTCTTCCTTCTCATTCTTTATACTTTCTCTCTTTCCCTGGTTTCCTCTTCTCTCTCTCGCTTTCTTCTCTTTTCTGTTCTCTCTCGTCTGTGTCTCTCTCCTCTGTGTCTCTCTCTTCTGTTCCCTCTCTTCTATGTCTCTCTCTTCTGTTCTCTCTCTTCTGTTCTCTCTCTTCTCTTCTATGTCTCTCTCCTCCATGTCTCTCTCTTCTGTTCTCTCTCTTCTATGTCTCTCGTGTCTGTGTCTCTCTCTTCTATGTCTCTCGTGTCTGTGTCTCTCTCTTCTGTTCCTTTCCTTCATGTCTCTCCTCTCCAGGTTGCAGTTTCCCTTTGTCTCTTCCTTCTCATTCTTTATACTTTCTCTCTTTCCCTGGTTTTCTCTTCTCTCTCTCGCTTTCTTCTCTTTTCTGTTCCCTCTCTTCTATGTCTCCCTATTCTGTTTTCTCTCTTCTATGTCTCTTTCTTCTGTTTTCTCTCTTCTCTTCTATGTCTCTCTTCTCCGTGTCTCTCTCTTCTGTTATCTCTCTTCTATGTCTCTCTCTTCTGTTATCTCTCTTCTCTCTCTTCTATGTCTCTCTCTTCTGTTCTCTCTCTTCTATGTCTCTCTCTTCTGTTCTCTCTCTTCTATGTCTCTCTCCTCCGTGTCTCTCTCTTCTACGTCTCTCTCCTCTGTGTCTCTCTCTTCTGTTCTCTCTCTTCTATGTCTCTCTCCTCCGTGTCTCTCTCTTCTATGTCTCTCTTCTCCGTGTCTCTCTCTTCTGTTCTCTCTCTTCTATGTCTCTCTCCTCCGTGTCTCTCTCTTCTATGTCTCTCTCCTCCGTGTCTCTCTCTTCTATGTCTCTCTTCTCCGTGTCTCTCTCTTCTGTTCCTCTTCTTCATGTCTCTCCTCCCCAGGTTGCAGTTTCCCTCTGTCTCTTCCTTCCCATTCTTTATATTTTCGCTCTTTCCCTGGTCTCATACGTTTCTTCTCTCTCTTGCTTTCTTCTCTCTTCCATTTCCTCCCCTTTTCTTCCATCTCTTCGTCTCCTTTGTCTCCTCTTTCTTTGTCTTCCCCCCTCTCCATTTCCCGGCTTTCAGTCTTCTCAGCCATAGTTGGCAGATTATTAGGGGAGTATATCAGATTTGGAGGCTCATACGCGGTGGCCGGGGCTGCGGGCGCGGGATCGGGCACAATCTGCTGCAGGGACTGATGCGGCTTCTTTGTGTCGTGTTTCATCCTCTCATTAATCTCCGGTATTTCAGCCGTGAGATTAGAAATTAAGCGTCGTCAGCAAGTTTATAGAGCGGGATTACACATCTGGAGTCCCCCGATGAGCTGACTCCCCCGGCTATAAACCAGAAACACTGCGTGGCCATTATAAGGGGCCTTCCTGATGGCCTCATCGATGATGATGATGGGTTTTTTACACGCTGACGCTTTGGAGACATAGGAACCCCTAATTTCTTACCTCCTACGATGCACCATTTCTCTCACAGACATGGCCCTTTGCTGTCCAATAACTCAACATGATGCACAGTGCCACCATCTTTGAAGCTGGATGTGGCCCCTTGACCTTGTGGCCCCTGTGCGGCCGCCCAGGTTACACCAACGCTATGTCCGCCCCTTGTCACGGTCATACATTGGTTGCTATGATGTGAAGACTGTACAGTAACAGAGGCCCTGAGAGCCAGGGCCTGGACATGTGGGTACCTGTATACGTGGCCCTTACAAAATGTAGGCCCAAAACTCTTAAAGGGATAGTGCCTTCTGTCTTGCGTCTTCCCTGGATTCTGGCCTGGACCCCGGGATTAGAGACCGTACGTCGTCACACAGCGTTACCTGATGTGTATATACACTGCGGAGCGTGTCGCCGAGCCTTTGGAAACATCCAGCACGTTCCATTCGAGAGGGGGATGGGATAATGAGGTATTTTATTTCTCTGGCAGCAGTTTAATCAGCGCTCGGCGGCGGTTTTATAGCCGCGGCATATGTATAACGGCCTCCTGTCTGCCTGGCGTGCTGCTCCATTGTTCCTCCCGTATATTGCGCTATAGTGATAACGTTAGCCGTCCGCCATCCATCACTCGCCGCCGCCGCTGTCCTCTTCCTTGGTCGTCCTCTCCTCTACTTTTCCATTCTTTCAGCCAAATTTAGGGAAATTACCCAAAATACATGGGCCACGCTCTATGGGGGCGACTTGCATTATCATTCATAGTTTATTGGATTATGCTCATCCTGATCCACCTAGTTCATGAATAGAATGATAGAATGAATATATGATCTGATCATCAGCGACAATAATGAGTGAATGTAATTATCATGGTGTCCCTGGTACAATTAGATCAGAGCAATTGACATTTTCTGATTCGTTTATTCAGCATATTACATTTCCGCTCAGTAATAATCGGCGTCTGCAGTCCCCACCTGATCTCCCCGTCTGCAGCCTCCCACCATTGTGCTGCCCCCTCCTCGCTGCCGCTCTCTGGATGCCGGGGAATTAATACCCACAGCTTGTCATTTATTCATAGTGCTTTTACGTGCATCATCTCGCACATTATACTCGCTCTGTGCCCAGACTGCACTGGGGGGCATCGCTTAATGAAGGGCCACGCAGCAGCCACGGGGATCTCTGCAGTGGAGAACGTGGCATCGGGCGGCAGTGACAGCCCCAACGCTGAGAGCGGAAGCATCTACCCAATTATCTATCTAGTAGAGAAAAAAACAAAACAGCACAAAAATGCAAAATAATGCAAAAAATATATAAACAGTCCCATAATCCATAAGTATATAAAATATAAAGCGGCAATACTCGGTAAATAGATTAAAAAAATGTGGCCTTTATCAGCCCACGTGGCGACATTTCTGGAGCGAGTGCATATAAATGTAGTGACCGATTCATAATCTCGGTCACCGCCTCACATTTTTGCCGCTGTTAGACAGCCAATAAACATGCAGGGATTGTCTCCCATACACAGTAATGCCATATACACGATGGCTACTGGCATTACTGTGATTGACCGGCTGAATCACGTCTTCTGGTTTTATATTAGACCCGAGGGCGCGATGCTCGGCGTACTGTCCTCTGGAAACAGCTCAGAGAGAGTTGATCTAGGACAGATAGAGCAGGCGTATAGGCAGGGTTTGATATTGTATATTATACACTTGAACACTTTCATGCCTTTCATGTGTTTTTACCTTGTTTAACCTGATAAATTAAAAAAAAAATAGCGTGAGATCCCCCCTATTTTTGTTAACCAGCTAAGGTAAAGCAGACAGCTGGGGGCTGAAATTATCAGGCTGGGAAGGCCCATGGGTATTTGGCCCCTCCCAGCCTAAAAGTAGAAGACCACAGCCACCCCAGAAGTGGCACATTCATTAGATGCGTCAATTCTGGAACTTTGTGGGGCACTTCCCAATTGCTCTGGTGTGTTGGCAATCAGGGTAATACTTTTGGGGATTGCTGACAGCTGTGAAATGTCTTTATGGGGCACTTCCCAATTGCTCTGGTGTGTTGGCAATCAGGGTAATGCTTTTGGGGATTGATGACAGCTGTGAAATGTCTTTATGGGGCACTTCCCAATTGCTCTGGTGTGTTGGCAATCAGGGTAATACTTTTGGGGTTGATGACAGCTGTGTAATGTCTTTGTGGGGCACTTCCCAATTGCTCTGGTGTGTTGGCAATCAGGGTAATACTTTTGGGGATTGATGACAGCTGTGTAATGTCTTTGTGGGGCACTTCCCAATTGCTCTGGTGTGTTGATAATACTTTTGGGGATTGATGACAGCTGTGTAATGTCTTTGTGGGGCACTTCCCAATTGCTCTAGTGTGTTGGTAATCAGGGTAATACTTTTGGGGATTGATGACAACTGTGTAATGTCCTTGTGGGGCACTTCCCAATTGCACTGGTATGTTGGCAATCAGGGTAATACTTTTGGGGATTGATGACAGCTGTGTAATGTCTTTGTGGGTCACTTCCCAATTGCTCTAGTGTGTTGGTAATCAGGGTAATACTTTTGGGGTTGATGACAGCTGTGTAATGTCTTTGTGGGTCACTTCCCAATTGCTCTGGTGTGTTGATAATACTTTTGGGGGTTGATGACAGCTGTGTAATGTCTTTGTGGGGCACTTCCCAATTGCTCTGGTGTGTTGGCAATCAGGGTAATACTTTTGGGGTTGATGACAGCTGTGTAATGTCTTTGTGGGGCACTTCCCAATTGCTCTAGTGTGTTGGTAATCAGGGTAATACTTTTGGGGATTGATGACAACTGTGTAATGTCCTTGTGGGGCACTTCCCAATTGCTCTGGTGTGTTGGCAATCAGGGTAATACTTTTGGGGATTGATGACAGCTGTGTAATGTCTTTGTGGGTCACTTCCCAATTGCTCTGGTGTGTTGGTAATCAGGGTAATACTTTTGGGGTTGATGACAGCTTGTGTAATATCAGCTGGCATCAAGCCCAGGGGTTAGTAATGTAGAGGCGACTATCAGACTCCCCCATTACTAACCCAGTAAGCCAAAACAAAAACACACTTAGAGGAATAGATAGTTTATTTGAATAAACTCCCTCACACTATCCTTCGTTCACCGATTAATTATCAAAAATTTTCCCATGCAGCTCCGTTGTAGTCCATGATCCACAAATGCGGCTCCAGCGACTGTGAATAGCAGTAACATCCATCTACTCACAGGTGCCACCGGGTCTCGCTGAGCGCAGCGGTATATGCGGTATAATAGATCTATTATATTCCAGTGATCTTGGATGTTTTAATTGTAATATTCTTTTCACTAGACATTTTAAAACGCAATGTAGCACGATGATGACTCACGCGGCTGTGAAAGATTATTAAAGTTTTTTGTAAATATTTCCTGTTTTTCTTCTGGAGTAAATTCATGTGGAAACCAATAGCTTATGCCCCTGTAATAATGGCTGTCATTGGGTCCTTTGTCGAACTGTCCATCTTTATTACCATATATGTCTATGATGACCACTGGTGGACACAATGGCCCCTGTATAATAACAGTATATGGGCCCTATTCAGTTCAATAACTCCACAATGCACAATTCCTCCTGCTTTGGGGGTATAAATGGACCCCCTTACCTCCTGAGCCCCTGTCCCGCTGCACAGGCTGACCAATGATCTGTCCACCTCTGTCTATGACAAGCCGTTGTGATATGATGGGACGACTTGATCTGCGCAAGATCATGTCTTCTATTGATCTATGAGAGCCATTCTACTGCGATCCTGCGGACAGTGATCTTGTTGCTTTAAGATGGCTGTCACAAATTAATTGTCATACGGAGTTTTGCACAAACTTCGCCAACTGTCATGGCAGCGTCAGCCTCTGTTCAGATTGCAGATTCTGTCACTCCACCCGATGGTTTCTCTGGTGTTTGGGATCAACACAGACAGACTCAGGCGTCGACCTGCTGTGTGCCAGGCTAGCAAGAGTTAATCTCTGTTGCTCCTTTGATCAAATTTTGGGGGAAGACTTATCACATCTGCTCCCCTCCTATTTATGCTGGTGCAATCCTTCTACCCATGCCAGCTATAGTTTGTTCTATGTTGGTCTGCGAGGTGTGGTGTCCCAGACTGGTGAAAATTGTGCTTGTTTGCTCGGTGCAGTTGTGGTGTTTACCCCTGTTGTTTTGTACTTCCTTCCTGCTCTTGTTTTCCTCCTGAATCTTTTATTGTCCTATCCTGTGTGTGTACATACTGTTTGACACAGTATTGGTTTTCTCTTGTCTGTCCTTATCATCACACTCCTGTCTCGTCCCTCCCTGGGAGGAGGGGAAATCAGATCAGGACTGATCAGGAGCAAGACCAGGAAGGAGACTCAGGCCTCTCCACCATTAAAACTATCCCTAAGGTTAGGGATAGCATAGGGTCCCCTAGTTTAAGGGACAGAGTAGGAGCCCCGGTTCCCTGCTATCCTATAGTCATCGTGACATTAATCTGATTAGTAAATCATGAATACTATGACTTGTGATGCCTAGATTTGTCCACTATATACTCATACTGGCGATACTATTGAGGGCTGGATGGCTGAGTATTCTATAACATACTGTACATGGTGGCCTTGGTATTTAGGATCAAGCACACTAGGATTATATTGTAAGGGAAGTTTTCCCACAACTAAGATGGTGGACGTGAGCTCAAAAGCTGCAGAGAGCATGCTCCAAAAGCATCATTGATTTCTGGGAGAAACACAGACTGTGTATTAACTAATAGAAAACCCCGTCTGTTGTACTGTTAATCATTCGATGCTCAATATGCTCGATACACAGTATGTAATAAATGGATTTGAGGTGGATGTGTTATAATGTAGGTGTCACAAGTGCTGCGCCCGACTGCTTTTTCTGGCCGCCTTTCTTTGCTGTAGTCCATGTTGGGTATTAAAGCCGTATCTAGCCGAGGACAAGTGCTTGTGTATTAATAGCATTGTCCATCGTTGACTCAAGATGGTCGGGAGATTTCATCTAGCTACTTTGGCTCAGCAGCAGCCGGGTGTCTATTGTCTCCTCTATTACTCCTGACTTCCATGCTACAACCACGGTTATTTCCCAGCTCAGTCCAGCTTATTAGCTGTGGTCCACAACAACTATTAAGTTATCAACTACTCTCAACTATTCTCAGTGCTGTTCACACCTGCCATCTGCAATCATGGTAATTAAGCTCTTCATTCACATATACAGCTTGCATTTACTTCTCTACTATGTTGTTGCTATTACCATTGTCCTTCTGAAAGATACCAGACTGTGTTTATTTGTCTGTTACGTTACTGCTATTAGTCATTGTCCTGCTGGAAGGTACCAAATTGCATTTACTTCTCTGTTATATCACTGCTATTAACCATTCTCTTGCTGGAAGGTACCAGATTGCCTATACTTTTATGTTATATCACTGCTATTCATCAATGTCCTGCTGGAATGTGCCAGACTGCATTTACTTCTCAGTTATATCACTGCTATTAACCATTGTCCTGCTGGAAGGTACCAGATTGCATATACCTACTTCTTTGTTATATCACTGCTATTCATCAATGTCCTGCTGGAATGTGCCAAACTACATAATTCTTAGTTATATCACTGTTATTAACCATTGACCTGCTGGAAGGTACCAGATTTCATATACTTCTCTGTTATATCACTGCTATTAACTATTGTTCTGCTGGAAGGTACCAAACAGCATTTACTTCTATGGCATTAGTATAATCCATACAATGGCTAATATACTATCCCTTGTGTAAAAGCTGCGTCACGCAGCGAAACGTGCAATGGGGTAATCCCCCCATTCTTTTTGCTGTGGCTTGACATCTTCACTCCACATCCAAGTATATACCTGCTTATTAGCCATTGTTATAATTGCTCAGTGTTTGTGGATGTCTAGGATTTTCCAGGCTTGGTCTGCTTATCTCTCACTTAGAGTTGGAGACACGTGGTCCATTTAATCCCAGTTTCGGGTATATACACATATATTTAAACAAGTAATCTGTGCCTCCTTTCTCTTGTACATATATGTGTATGCAGCACACTGCCATTGGTCTCGTTATAGCCACCATTTAGTTCCGGGGGCGGGGGGATTTTGTCCACATTTAAACGCATTTGGGTATCATATATTTATTTCTTGCCCCTCACATTTCTTTTCCCTTTTCCCCGTCTATGTATTTTTTTCCTTTTGTATATGTAATATTTATTAAATAAAATTTATTATTTTTATACTTGATTTGTTTTGCTTCTTGTGTTATTACTCTATGTTCTCCTTTTGTCTCACTGCATTTACTTCTCTGTTACGTTGTTGCTATTTACCATTGTTGTATTGGAAGATACTGGATTACATTTACTTATCTGTTACATTGCTGCTATTAACCTTTGTCCTGCTGTAAGATTATACATTTACTTCTCTGTTACATTGTTGCTATTTACCATTGTTATATTGGAAGATACTGGACTACATTTTCTTATATGTTACATTCTTGCTATTAGTTAAAAGAAAAAGGTTTTGGCACCGTGTTAGCCAGTTGAAAAATTATTGATTGCTCTCAGTGAGAGAAACAAAATTAAATTTTTGTAGTTCTGATACCTTTTAATGGCTAACTAAAATAAAATATATGATGATGTAATAAAGCAAGCTTTTGAGACATCTCAGATCTTCTTCAGCCTGAGGAAGAGACCTGAGATGTCTCGAAAGCTTGCTTTATAACATCATCATATATTTTATTTTAGTTAGCCATTAAAAGGTATCACAACTACAAAATTTTAATTTTGTTTCTCTCACTGAGAGCAATCAATAATTGTTGCTATTGACCTTTGTCCTGCTGTAAGATTATACATTTATTTCTCTGTTGAATTGCTGCTATTAACCACTGTCCGGCTGGAAGGTATCAGATTGAATCAACCATTGTCCTGCTGATAGGTGCTAGACTACAGTTACTTATTTGTTCTATTGCTGCTATTAACCATTGTTTTGCTGGAAGATGCCAAACTGAATTCCTTTGATTAACTGTTTCCCTTCTGGAGGATACCAGTTTTGTATATACTTATTGTTCGCGTGTGTATTTACACACTGGGTTTTGCTTCATCTGTGCTACCTGCTCCATTGTTTTTCTGCTGTCCTATATAGCCTGATTTCATGGTCCTCACTGATCCATGTGTCATCTGTTAAGACCCGATCCGTTTGCTATCGCCACTGGCGTGGAGAATCCACTTTACCGTGTGAGTCCATAAAACTCATATTTATATATCTTATAGCTATCCTATATTTCCGAGCTTGTCCTCGTGGCGCCGCTTCCTCCCGGGACTCAGGACGGCTGTGTCTGGTACGGCTGTAAATTCACTCATTAATCTCATGTAATTAATTTCCAGTGTCAGAGCAGAGTCTGGATTAACTCGGGGTCTTATTCCCTGTGGGCTGTGATGTGGCCACTCACTGATGGAATTACTGCACAATCCTTCAGGGTTTTCAGCCAACACATGAATGAAGGGAGAGAATATCTGTGACCGAGTCAATTAAATCGGTGACCCCTTCACCGCGGCCTCTGAAAATGCTACCGAAATGGAGGCAGCCAGGGGATTGATTGATTGGTCAGCCGACCCAGCGGCCTGGATGCCTCTAATTGCAGGCAATGATATCGATGGCAGGAGAATGTCACTTTCCATTTGTTTCTATGTGGGAGGGACATAGGTTTCATGAAAATAATAGATACAATTAATATAGATCAGTGGCCTGCAAAGATTAGTAATCATTACCTGATATCTAATTATGTCTCCTGCTTTACACTGCAGCACTTCTTTCTATGGGAGGGATTAATATCCAGGTTAACCCTGAGCATCTTAGTTCATGAAGAGAATGCCAGAACTGCAGTGAAGACTGACACACTGGAAAGGAATAGTGGGATATACAGTATATGTCATTCAGCGAGTGCAGAGAACTGACTGCCAACTGCAAAACAGATGGACCGCCTGCTCGTCTGACCCGGGAGTGTGAAGACAGGCAGCAGACATTTCCAGAAAAGCCGCAGACACCAGGCATTTATGAGCTGCCCTGATCTGTCATCAGCTGCAAGGAGGAAAGAACTTTCCCCGAGGCGGCGGAGTCCCAGGAGCCCCCGAGAGCGGCTCAGGGCCCGAAAGCTGACAACCATGACGCTCGTCAGGTGAAAAGAGGATTCTGGAGGTGTCACCCTCACCTGGGACGTTATCTTCAGCTCACAGACAAACATATCCACTTAAAGGGTAATCCTCTTTACCAAAAAAACACTTTTCCCCTCTTCAGTATAGAAATTTCTTATCTGCTTCTGAAAATGTTGTATGACAACCCTCACTCTCCGAGAGTCTGGTGGGAGCTGCGTGTGACTGGTGAGCAGTGCCCTCTAGTTTATTGGCATTATTTTTTGCTGGCCTTCAGTGTAAAGCACTTTGGCTGTCCTGGCTGTGCCCGGTGTAGACCTTTCTGGAACAGTAGATGCAGGGTCTCAGGTCTCTCTCCTCACATCAGGGGCTTTCTCAGAATTTCCCCCATTAGATGGTGAGCTCCAGGGATCAGGCTATGGTCACGGTTTCACAGGATGGAGGATTTTGTTCCCATTTAGATACCCTCCAACCTGCAGTCACCTGCATCGCCATCACAAGGGGGCAAAGTGGGCATTTGCCCAGGGCCACCATACATAAAGGAGGTCCCCTGCTCCTGCAGCCCCTCCATGAAGTGCACAGAGGATGTACAGCATGACTTATAGTGTATAACATCCTAACAGTGTATAACAACAGTGTATACATCCTCCGTAGTCCTGGCCGGCCCACCTTTCTGTCCCGGTTAGTGTTGGGTCAGTAGTCGAGAAGGAGCGGCACAGGTCAGCAGTGTGTAGATGCCGGGGACAATAAGGAGCCTGCAGTCCTGTCCGTGACATGTCCACTCCTCATAAAGACGTCCTGGGATCGGCACACGTGGAACAGGACCTGGAAATAAGGCATAAGTGTGGATATACTGTATGTGCAGTATACAGTGTGTGCGTATCTGTATATGTGTACATATTATGTGTTTGAATGAATACATATATATATATATATATATATATATATATATATATATATATACATACATACACACACACACACATTATATATACTGTATATATACACACAGATATATATATATATATATATATATATATATATATATATATCTATCCTGCCACTTGGTGAAAAATCATATCAACAAATTTAACTGATGGCCTATAAAAAGGTGTCTCATTACCAAGGTGCCACACAAGAAACATCTAATGATGGGTAAAACAAGTGAGCCGTCTCATACTGATGACATTGATTATAGAATAGTTTTTTTTAAAAACTACTGAAGGTTTTAGTGAGTGCTGTTGGGGATATAATCTGGAAGTGGAAAGAACATCATTTCACCATAAACCAGCCCTGACCAGGTGCTCCCCACAAGATGTCAGACAGAGGAGTGTAAAGAATTGTCTGAAGCATTGTCTAAGAGCCAAGGACACCTGTGGAGGCTACAGAAAGGCCTGGAGTCAGCAGATACAATTGTTTTATAGAAACAATAAGTAATGCATCCCCCATCCTCCATGGCCTGTATGCACTCTCTCGTATGCACGCTCCCCACACAGGACTCCACTGCTGAACACAAAGCAGGTTCAAGATGGTGTAAAGTTTACTCGGCAACATTAAGACAAGACTGTGAAATACTGGAGAATATAGTCTGGTCAGATGAGACCAAAATTGATCGCTTTGGACGCCATAATACACCATGTTTAGAGGCCAAAAGGCAAACCACCCCCAAAACACCAAAAACAGTGAAGTGTGGAGGTGGGAGCATCATGGTGTGAGCTGGCTTTCAGGATACAGCACTGGCAAACTTCATGTCATTGACGGAAGGATGAATGGACAAATGTACGGAGACATTGACTCTTAGGGGTACTTTACACATTACGACATCGCTAGCAATTGCTAGCGATGTCCAGCGCGATAGCACCCGCCCCCGTCGCACATGCGATATGTGGTGATTGCTGCCGTAGCGAACATTACCGCTACGGCAGCTTCACATGCACATACCTGGTCGGCGACGTCGCTGTGACTGCCGAACAATCCCTCCTTCAAGGGGGAGGGACGTTTGGCGTCACAGCAACGTCACTAATCGGACAGCCAATAGAAGCGGAGGGGCGGAGATGAGCGGGACATAACATCCCGCCCACCTTCGGAGATGATTGTCGCTCCTGCGGTGTCACACACAGCGATGTGTGGAGCTGCAGGAACGACAAACAACATCGTACCTGCCGTCGACCCGACATTATGGAAATGAACGACGCTACACAGATCAGCGATATTGTACGCTTCTGTGCTCATTCATCATCGCACCTAGGATTTACACATTGCGATGTCGATACCGGATGTGCGTCACTAACGACGTGACCCCGACGATATGGCGGTATCGATGTCGCAACATGTAAAGCACGCCTTAGTGTTGATGGAATATTTCAGGATTGAGGCAGCACATTTGTCTAAACCCCTGCCCTATATACACCGACCAGACCACGATCACGATCACCTGCCCCTGGTGTGGTTTATACAGGACGCTCAGGCCGCACTCATCTGACCTTTCCTCAGGTAAACCATCTGTGTTCTGCATAGCAACCAACCTGACCTCAGCTTTTATATCACCTCAGCAACCAATCAGAGCTCAGCTTTTATATTACCAGAGCCTCCAATCAGAGTTCAGCTTCCTTTTCATCCAATCAGAACTCCGCTTTTGCTTTACCTCAGCAATGTTGAGATGACTTGTGGTCTCCGTCCTGTCAGTCGGTGTCGCAGGCGCTGTGCACACGCGTTCAGGGTCAGACACACGGCGCTGCTGCTGGTCGGTGTCCGCTCCTTCCCGCTCCATAGTTTTGTCTGGCACAATGTAATTACTCTGTGGATGGATGCACGTCCTCACCTTCCCTGTATGTCATCATTCTAGGTGCTGAATGGAGGTGCTCTGCTGCTCTGCCCGGGTCCGGAGTGAAGCATGGTAACTATCTGAACATGTAAGCAGAGAACTACAAGTCCCAGCAGACACAGAGGCGATGCTGCAGCAGTGAAGAGACACGATTGGAGGAGAGCCGTCAGCTGGTAAAGAGGCGTGGCCGGGAGCTGAGGATTGTCAGGACACACCTGTGAGGAGAGTGACTCGGGCCTGGGGCTGGTGGTGGGGGACACTGAATATGGGGGGGGCACTGAATATGGGGGGGGCACTGAATATGGGGGGTGGACCCTGAATATGGGGGGGGGGGACTGAATATGGGGGGGGCACACTGAATATGGGGGGGACACTGAATATGGGGGGGACACTGAATATGGGGGGGACACTGAATATGGGGGGGACACTGAATATGGGGGGCACTGTGCTGTATAGTGATCCCCATAGCTGTACTGAGGATGCTGGAGCAGAGGTAGAGGCTGCCACAGTCTGCCATAATGCAGCTCCGCGCACACTCAGGTGTAAGCCCCACTCATGGTCACTTCTGCCAGCAATGACCTACTGGACCTACTGTACCTTGCCTGGAAATCTTCTCTCCTGTGACCTGCTCACTCCACCTCACACTCAGGCACCAGTCTCCTCACTGTCTCTATGGTGGCACTCCACCTCACACTCAGGCACCAGTCTCCTCACTGTCTCTATGGTGGCACTCCTCCTCACACTCAGGCACCAGTCTCCTCACTGTCTCTATGGTGGCACTCCACCTCACACTCAGGCACCAGTCTCCTCACTGTCTCTATGGTGGCACTCCACCTCACACTCAGGCACCAGTCTCCTCACTCTCTATGGTGGCACTCCTCCTCACACTCAGGCACCAGTCTCCTCACTGTCTCTATGGTGGCACTCCACCTCACACTCGAGCACCAGTCTCCTCACTGTCTCTGTGGTGGCACTCCACCTCACACTCAGGCACCAGTCTCCTCACTGTCTCTATGGTGGCACTCCACCTCACACTCAGGCACCAGTCTCCTCACTCTCTATGGTGGCACTCCACCTCACACTCAGGCACCAGTCTCCTCACTGTCTCTATGGTGGCACTCCTCCTCACACTCAGGCACCAGTCTCCTCACTGTCTCTATGGTGGCACTCCTCCTCACACTCAGGCACCAGTCTCCTCACTGTCTCTATGGTGGCACTCCACCTCACACCCAGGCACCAGTCTCCTCACTGTCTCTATGGTGGCACTCCACCTCACACTCAGGCACCAGTCTCCTCACTGTCTCTGTGGTGGCACTCCACCTCACACTCAGGCACCAGTCTCCTCACTGTCTCTGTGGTGGCACTCCACCTCACACTCAGGCACCAGTCTCCTCACTGTCTCTATGGTGGCACTCCACCTCACACTCAGGCACCAGTCTCCTCACTCTCTATGGTGGCACTCCTCCTCACACTCAGGCACCAGTCTCCTCACTGTCTCTATGGTGGCACTCCTCCTCACACTCAGGCACCAGTCTCCTCACTGTCTCTATGGTGGCACTCCACCTCACACTCAGGCACCAGTCTCCTCACTGTCTCTATGGTGGCACTCCTCCTCACACTCAGGCACCAGTCTCCTCACTGTCTCTATGGTGGCACTCCTCCTCACACTCAGGCACCAGTCTCCTCACTGTCTCTATGGTGGCACTCCACCTCACACTCAGGCACCAGTCTCCTCACTGTCTCTATGGTGGCACTCCACCTCACACTCAGGCACCAGTCTCCTCACTGTCTCTATGGTGGCACTCCACCTCACACTCAGGCACCAGTCTCCTCACTGTCTCTATGGTGGCACTCCACCTCACACTCAGGCACCAGTCTCCTCACTGTCTCTATGGTGGCACTCCACCTCACACTCAGGCACCAGTCTCCTCACTGTCTCTATGGTGGCACTCCTCCTCACACTCAGGCACCAGTCTCCTCACTGTCTCTATGGTGGCACTCCACCTCACACTCAGGCACCAGTCTCCTCACTCTCTATGGTGGCACTCCTCCTCACACTCAGGCACCAGTCTCCTCACTGTCTCTATGGTGGCACTCCTCCTCACACTCAGGCACCAGTCTCCTCACTGTCTCTATGGTGGCACTCCACCTCACACTCAGGCACCAGTCTCCTCACTGTCTCTATGGTGGCACTCCTCCTCACACTCAGGCACCAGTCTCCTCACTGTCTCTATGGTGGCACTCCACCTCACACTCGGGCACCAGTCTCCTCACTGTCTCTATGGTGGCACTCCACCTCACACTCAGGCACCAGTCTCCTCACTGTCTCTATGGTGGCACTCCACCTCACACTCAGGCACCAGTCTCCTCACTGTCTCTATGGTGGCACTCCACCTCACACTCAGGCACCAGTCTCCTCACTGTCTCTATGGTGGCACTCCACCTCACACTCAGGCACCAGTCTCCTCACTGTCTCTATGGTGGCACTCCACCTCACACTCGGGCACCAGTCTCCTCACTGTCTCTATGGTGGCACTCCACCTCACACTCGGGCACCAGTCTCCTCACTGTCTATGGTGGCACTCCTCCTCACACTCAGGCACCAGTCTCCTCACTGTCTCTATGGTGGCACTCCACCTCACACTCAGGCACCAGTCTCCTCACTGTCTCTATGGTGGCACTCCTCCTCACACTCAGGCACCAGTCTCCTCACTGTCTCTGTGGTGTCACTCCTCCACCTCACACTCAGGCACCAGTCTCCTCACTGTCTCTATGGTGGCACTCCACCTCACACTCAGGCACCAGTCTCCTCACTGTCTCTGTGGTGGCACTCCACCTCACACTCGGGCACCAGTCTCCTCACTGTCTCTATGGTGGCACTCCACCTCACACTCAGGCACCAGTCTCCTCACTGTCTCTGTGGTGGCACTCCACCTCACACTCAGGCACCAGTCTCCTCACTGTCTCTATGGTGGCACTCCACCTCACACTCAGGCACCAGTCTCCTCACTGTCTCTATGGTGGCACTCCACCTCACACCCAGGCACCAGTCTCCTCACTGTCTCTATGGTGGCACTCCACCTCACACTCAGGCACCAGTCTCCTCACTGTCTCTGTGGTGGCACTCCACCTCACACTCAGGCACCAGTCTCCTCACTGTCTCTATGGTGGCACTCCACCTCACACTCAGGCACCAGTCTCCTCACTGTCTCTATGGTGGCACTCCACCTCACACTCGGGCACCAGTCTCCTCACTGTCTATGGTGGCACTCCTCCTCACACTCAGGCACCAGTCTCCTCACTGTCTCTATGGTGGCACTCCACCTCACACTCAGGCACCAGTCTCCTCACTGTCTCTGTGGTGTCACTCCTCCACCTCACACTCAGGCACCAGTCTCCTCACTGTCTCTATGGTGGCACTCCACCTCACACTCAGGCACCAGTCTCCTCACTGTCTCTGTGGTGGCACTCCACCTCACACTCGGGCACCAGTCTCCTCACTGTCTCTATGGTGGCACTCCTCCTCACACTCAGGCACCAGTCTCCTCACTGTCTCTATGGTGGCACTCCACCTCACACCCAGGCACCAGTCTCCTCACTGTCTCTATGGTGGCACTCCACCTCACACCCAGGCACCAGTCTCCTCACTGTCTCTATGGTGGCACTCCACCTCACACTCAGGCACCAGTCTCCTCACTGTCTCTGTGGTGGCACTCCACCTCACACTCAGGCACCAGTCTCCTCACTCTCTATGGTGGCACTCCTCCTCACACTCAGGCACCAGTCTCCTCACTGTCTCTGTGGTGGCACTCCTCCTCACACTCAGGCACCAGTCTCCTCACTCTCTATGGTGGCACTCCACCTCACACTCAGGCACCAGTCTCCTCACTGTCTCTGTGGTGGCACTCCACCTCACACTCGGGCACCAGTCTCCTCACTGTCTCTATGGTGGCACTCCACCTCACACTCAGGCACCAGTCTCCTCACTCTCTATAGTGGCACTCCACCTCACACTCGAGCACCGGTCTCCTCACTCTCTATGGTGGCACCCCACCTCACACTTGATCTTCACCCTCTGCCTGCAATTCCAGTAGTCTCATACAGGTTAATAGCGCTCTTTCTCCCCAGCAGCAGACTACTATAATGCTTGTGTAAGTTCTTTGATCCTTTTTGGCTCTTGCTAAGCTCATTGGGTGGTGCATCATTAGTAGGGAGCGCTACTCACCCCCACTGCTAGCTGCGATGCAGACACTGCGGAGCTGCACAGCTTTGTCCTCTGTTATGCTGTGCCTGACCTCCACTGCTGTGAGTAGAATGAACCGCGGCACTCATTCCAGTTCAAGGTAGCAATTCAAGAATGTATATTGATAAGTGAGGATATGGTGAAAGCAAGGATGGCCAACGTATCCCTCTTAGGGCTGCTTCTCACTTGTGAGTTTCTCGCAGTAGAGCAATGGTAGAAAATCTCGCATTGGAATCGGACACATGTTAGTGAATGATTCAGCTCTCATCTGCGATTTTTTTTCTCAGTCCAAATCGGACTGCAGCATGCTGCTTTTTTGCGAGTTTCTACTGCGAGTCTCTCCAATGCAAGTCTATGGGAGCGTGTAAAAAATCGGATGTCACGGGACGGCACTCACACCATCCTAGTGACATCCGATTTTCTAAATACATTTCTCGCATGTTTCCTAAAAACACTGGAAACGAGCGATGTCTCCCAATGTCTGTCAATCACTATTCTCTGTCAGTCGATCTCTCCCTCTCGGTCTCTATTCTCTCTGTCGGTCCGTCACTATCTCTGTCCCTCTCTCACAGTCTGTCGGTCATTTTCCCCTCCTCTCTCATACTCACCGTTCCCCGATCACCGGCGCGGCGCTGCACGGCATTCACACTGCTGCGGCGGCTTTTACTATTTTAAAAAAGCCGGCCGCTCATTAAACAATCTCGTATTCCCTGCTTTCCCCGCCCACCGGCACCTATGATTAGTTGCAGTGAGACACGCCCCCACACTGAGTGACAGGTGCCTCACTGCACCCAATCACAGCA
Organism: Anomaloglossus baeobatrachus; assembly: GCF_048569485.1. Classification (NCBI taxonomy): domain Eukaryota; kingdom Metazoa; phylum Chordata; class Amphibia; order Anura; family Aromobatidae; genus Anomaloglossus; species Anomaloglossus baeobatrachus. The sequence goes on from NC_134359.1 coordinate 301,126,403, forward strand.
GCCGGTGGGCGGGTCTATACTGTGCAGTGAAAAAATAAATAAATAATTAAAAAAAATGGCGTGCGGTCCCCCCAATTTTAATACCAGCCAGATAAAGCCATACGGCTGAAGGCTGGTATTCTCAGGATGGGGAGCTCCACGTTATGGGGAGCCCCCCAGCCTAACAATATCAGTCAGCAGCCGCCCAGAATTGCCGCATACATTATATGCGATAGTTCTGGGACTGTACCCGGCTCGTCCCGATTTGCCCTGGTGCGTTGGCAAATTGGGGTAATAAGGAGTTAATGGCAGCCCATAGCTGCCACTAAATCCTAGATTAATCATGTCAGGCGTCTATGAGACACCCTCCATGATCTGTAAGTTACAGTAAATAAACACACACACCCGAAAAAATCATTTATTAGAAGTAAAAAACACAAACACATTCCCTCATTACCAATTTAATCAGCCCCAAAAAGCCCTCCATGTCCGGCGTAATCCACGGACCTCCAGCGTCGCTTCCAGCATGAAGGTGACAGGAGCTGCAGAAGACACCGCCGCTCCGGTCACCTCCAAGCAGCAACTGAGGTGAGTAGTGCAATCAGCTGCGCTGTCACTGAGGTTAATCGCGGCCACCGCTGGATCCTCCAACAGTGACAGCTCAGCTGATCGCGCTACTCACCTCAGTTGCTGTGTGGAGGTGACAGGAGCGGATGTGTCTTCTGCAGCTCCTGTCACCTTCATGCTGGAAGCGACGCTGGAGGTCCGTGGATTACGCCGGACATGGAGGGCTTTTTGGGGCTTATTAAATTGGTAATGAGGGAATGTGTTTGTGTTTTTTATTTCTAATAAAGGATTTTTTCATGTGTGTGTTTATTTACTGTAATTTACAGATTAATCATGGAGGGTGTCTCATAGACGTCTGACATGATTAATCTAGGATTTAGTGGCAGCTATGGGCTGCCAATAACTCCTTATTACCCCGATTTGCCAACGCACCAGGGCAAATCGAGAAGAGCCGGGTACAGTCCCAGAACTGTCGCATATAATGTATGCGGCAATTCTGGGCGGCTGCTGACTAATATTGTTAGGCTGGGGGGCTCCCCATAACGTGGAGCTCCCCATCCTGAGAATACCAGCCTTCAGCCGTATGGCTTTATCTGGCTGGTATTAAAATTGGGGGGGACCACACGCCATTTTTTTTAATTATTTATTTATTTATTTCACTGCACAGTATAGACACGCCCACCGGCTGCTGTGATTGGGTGCAGTAACACAGCTGTCACTCAGCGTGTGGGCGTGTCTCACTGCAACCAATCATAGGCGCCGGTGGGCGGGGAAAGCAGGGAATACGAGATTGTTTAATGAGCGGCCGGCTTTGTCAAAATAATAAAAGCCGCCGGAGCAGTGTGAATGCCGTGCAGCGCCGCGCCGGGGATCGGTGAGTATGAGAGAGGACTGCTAACTTCAGTCACTTAGGAGATTAGCGGTCACCGGTGAGCCCTTCACAGGTGACCGCTAATCAGGACGCGACACAGACAGAGCCGCAGCATGACAATGAAGTCGGGTTAAGTTCACCCGAGTTCATTCTGACAGTGCGGCTCTGTCTGTGTCTGCTGTCATCTGCCATTCAGCTCTGCTACATGGCTGTCTGTGTCTGCTGTCAGCGGCCATGTAGCAGTGCTGAATGGCAGATGACATAGTAAAAAATACGCATTACACACGCATTACACACGCTAGTAAAATCTCAGAAATAGCATCGCACTTGCGTTGCACTCGCACCTAACGTGAACTAAAATCAGCCGAGTTTTTTTCAGCCCAGTCGGACCGATTTTACTCGCATAGATGTGTTTCCAGCCTTACTCAGAGCTTGGTTGTGGACTGTGTCCTAGTGACTGCTACAGTCACTTCCAGGGTCAGACGCACACTTATTAGACCTCTGCCACGGACAAGGCCTGGGACAATCTGAAACGTCGGTCATCCTTGCTTTACTGTATCCTCACTTATCAATAAAAATAATTTAATTGCTAGCTTCGACAAGACTGAATACTGTGGCTCTTCCACTCATATCTTGAGGTTCCATCCAACCTCTGAGGACGTTTTATTACCTTGCTTGTAGGGGGCAAGGGAGTGTTTTAAAGCTTGTTGTTTCCAAAATCATGCAAAATAGTGAATACAGCTCTGAAGTATAATACAATAAGTAATGTAATGTATGTACACAGCGACTCCACCAGCAGAATGAGTGCAGCTCCGGAGTATAATACAGGAGGTAACTCAGGATCAGTAATCTATGTACACAGTGACTGCACCAGCAGAATAGTGAGTGCAGCTCTGGAGTATAATATAGGAGGTAACTCAGGATCAGTAATGTAATGTATGTACACAGTGACTGCAGAATAGTGAGTGCAGCTCTGGAGTATAATATAGGAGGTAACTCAGGATCAGTAATGTAATGTATGTACACAGTGACTGCACCAGCAGAATAGTGAGTGCAGCTCTGGAGTATAATACAGGAGGTAACTCAGGATCAGTAATGTAATGTACACAGTGACTGCTCCAGCAGAATAGTGAGTGCAGCTCTGGAGTATAATACAGGAGGTAACTCGGTCAGTATAGACACTATTTATATCGCTGTATTACTGATAGACACATCTACAGTTTTTTTTTATCATGGAAGAATCATTTACTTAGTGATTATTTTCTAGAGATGTGACTGGTCGGCGCCACCTTGTGGTGAAATTAATACTTTGCAGGATTATAAGTTTATACATTATTGATTCTGATAATGATAGAATTTAGCACATTTCACCAGTACGGAGGCCACATAATGGCAGCTCCCACTAAATGTATAGCGCAGGTGCATGAAAAGTGGCCATAGAGGAAGAAACATCAGGTAAAGGATCATTATTTGGAGTATAAAATGTCTTGAGTAACATCAGAGATCCATCGTCAACCATGGGTTGGGTTCTACGACTTTCTAGATCATTCTAGAGGGTCCCATCACTTGGAGTCTTCTTTGCAATGGATGCAACCAGGGTTGACTCCCCAGTGGAAACCAATGCTATGGAGGACGGATGAATATCGGCCGCTCACATAGCGGAGGACGGTGGTGTCATACAGGGGGAAATCATTGAAGCTGTTGCCGGAGGGTTGCCCAAATTTTAGTATTCTTCCGCGGCTTGTCACAAAGACCAGCTCATTCACGTAGGAGGCCACCTTCCCCGACACTTGTACGATGTTCTCTCCACGATGTAGTAGAACCTCAAGGAGCGTTCCTGAGGGATTCCCGTAATAAGGTCCCCAGGTATCGCCATACCTGAACTGGATCCTGAGGAGACAAGAGCATTAGGCTGAGAGAGCAGGTCTGCCTAGAGAGAAGATACTGTCCGAGCTGGAATATGTCTCCCATCCTGGGCCCATTCTATTATACATGTGCCTCGATCTGCTCTCTCACACTCTACTCACCTCCCTCTTCTCTTCAACATCGTGACATCCCTTCCTCCAGTTCAATGGCGCATTAAATCACTACCATGCGCCCTAGTCATGGGCATGCTGATGTCTGCTGCCAGACTCCGATTGGCCAACAGTGTGTATTGTGGTGCAGGGGCCCCTCTCCTGGGCCAGGGTGGAAAATTAAGTGATCATACAAATAACCTAGCAGTGGCTTGCAGCTGATTTCTTTCTGTGATGTAAAACCTTTCCCTGCCTGTTTTATCACAGGAGTGAGTGTTTCTGTCTCCAGTCACCTGAGCTCATCCTAAATCAAGCCAGTGATATAGGAACTCCGGCTGCCGCTAATCTCATAAGTGACTGACTTGATTTATGATGTTCTCAGGGAACTGGAGACAAGACAGAAACACTCACTCCTGTGATATAACAGGCAGGGGACTGTTTTACCTCACAGAAAAAACATCAGATATGATCCCTTGCTGTCTCGCATACTCTATTGTGTTTTCCCCTGGCCAGGAGCTGTGGTATGTGCTGACCATGTTATGCATAGTCAGACATGGCCATTACACAGTACATAGCAGGGGCGCATGTATAAGTTCTCAGCACAGGAACATTTTTTTTTTATACATGCAATTGTGGAACTTATTCTTAGTTAAAGATCTATTGATTACAATGCACTTTGTGAGAAAACCCCTAAATAAATAAAAAGATACAAACAATTGCTGAGGCTTCTGTCTCTGGGTCCTAGTGCAGTCACCTCACAGTCAGCAGCATTATCCGGTATTTTATCAGAGCAATAAAAATCAATATAAAAATATCAAGTAAAAAATAATATTGCAAAATCCCAATTCTCTCACCCTATGACGTGACTTGGATTCTCCCGCACTCGCAGTCCAGTTATCGGCCCATTCAGCTGCTCCGAGGAGAAGGAGAATGCAGTGCCCCCTCCTGCACCGTACTCCCCCACAAAGGAAGACATACGGGACTGCACTATAGGATGAGACGAGACTCAATGACTTGTATACACAGATATATATACTGTATATACAATGACTGGTTACACGGGATGATAAAATCACAGATTATATGGAAGGGAGCAAGAAAAACATTAATGACGCCACTCACCACTGGCAGCCAGCGAGGAGCCCAGGAGCAGGCACAGGCACACCAGAGCCAGCATCGTGCAGACAGTGAGTGCAGCGCCGGCCAGAGGAGTCACTGGTCAGAGCTAAAACCAAAGAGACGAGAGATAGTAATGTGCACTGAGAGTACCCCCATAGTTACACTGATAATAATCTGCCACTAGGAGTACCCCCATAGTTACACTGATAATAATCTGCCACTAGGAGTACCCCCATAGTTACACTGATAATAATCTGCCACTAGTAGTACCCCCATAGTTACACTGATAATAATCTGCCACTAGGAGTACCCCCATTGTTACACTGATAATAATCTGCCACTAGTAGTACCCCCATAGTTACACTGATAATAATCTGTCACTAGTAGTACCCCCATTGTTACACTGATAATAATCTGCCACTAGGAGTACCCACATAGTTACACTGATAATAATCTGCCACTAGGAGTACCCCCATTGTTACACTGGTAATAATCTGCCACTAGGAGTACCCCCATTGTTACACTGATAATAATCTGCCACTAGTAGTACCCCCATAGTTACACTGATAATAATCTGTCACTAGTAGTACCCCCATTGTTACACTGATAATAATCTGCCACTAGGAGTACCCACATAGTTACACTGATAATAATCTGCCACTAGGAGTACCCACATAGTTACACTGATAATAATCTGCCACTAGGAGTACCCCCATTGTTACACTGATAATAATCTGCCACTAGGAGTACCCCCATTGTTACACTGATAATAATCTGCCACTAGGAGTACCCCCATAGTTACACTGATAATAATCTGCCACTAGGAGTACCCCCATTGTTACACTGATAATAATCTGCCACTAGGAGTACCCCCATTGTTACACTGATAATAATCTGCCACTAGGAGTACCCCCATTGTTACACTGATAATAATCTGCCACTAGGAGTGCCCCCATAGTTACACTGATAATAATCTGCCACTAGGAGTACCCCCATTGTTACACTGATAATAATCTGCCACTAGGAGTACCCCCATTGTTACACTGATAATAATCTGCCACTAGGAGTACCCCCATTGTTACACTGGTAATAATCTGCCACTAGGAGTACCCCCATTGTTACACTGATAATAATCTGCCACTAGGAGTACCCCCATTGTTACACTGATAATAATCTGCCACTAGGAGTACCCACATAGTTACACTGATAATAATCTGCCACTAGGAGTACCCCCATTGTTACACTGATAATAATCTGCCACTAGGAGTACCCCCATTGTTACACTGATAATAATCTGCCACTAGGAGTACCCCCATTGTTACACTGATAATAATCTGCCACTAGGAGTACCCCCATAGTTACACTGATAATAATCTGCCACTAGGAGTACCCCCATTGTTACACTGATAATAATCTGCCACTAGGAGTACCCCCATTGTTACACTGATAATAATCTGCCACTAGGAGTACCCCCATTGTTACACTGATAATAATCTGCCACTAGGAGTACCCCCATTGTTACACTGATAATAATCTGCCACTAGGAGTACCCCCATAGTTACACTGATAATAATCTGCCACTAGGAGTACCCCCATAGTTACACTGATAATAATCTGCCACTAGGAGTACCCCCATAGTCACACTGATAATAATCTGCCACTAGGAGTACCCCCATAGTTACACTGATAATAATCTGCCACTAGGAGTACCCCCATAGTTACACTGATAATAATCTGCCACTAGGAGTACCCCCATAGTTACACTGATAATAATCTGCCACTAGGAGTGCCCCCATAGTTACACTGACAATAATCTCCCACTAGGAGTAGCCCCATAGTTACACTGATAATAATCTGCCACTAGGAGTGCCCCCATAGTTACACTGACAATAATCTGCCACTAGGAGTGCCCCCATAGTTACACTGACAATAATCTGCCACTAGGAGTACCCCCATAGTTACACTGATGATAATCTGCCACTAGGAGTACCCCCATAGTTACACTGATGATAATCTGCCACTAGGAGTGCCCCCATAGTTACACTGATAATAATCTGCCACTAGGAGTGCCCCCATAGTTACACTGATAATAATCTGCCACTAGGAGTGCCCCCATAGTTACACTGATAATAATCTGCCACTAGGAGTACCCCCATAGTTACACTGATGATAATCTGCCACTAGGAGTACCCCCATAGTTACACTGATGATAATCTGCCACTAGGAGTACCCCCATAGTTACACTGATGATAATCTGCCACTAGGAGTGCCCCCATAGTTACACTGATGATAATCTGCCACTAGGAGTGCCCCCATAGTTACACTGATGATAATCTCCCACTAGGAGTACCCCCATAGTTACACTGATGATAATCTGCCACTAGGAGTGCCCCCATAGTTACACTGATGATAATCTCCCACTAGGAGTACCCCCATAGTTACACTGATGATAATCTGCCACTAGGAGTGCCCCCATAGTTACACTGATGATAATCTCCCACTAGGAGTACCCCCATAGTTACACTGATGATGATCTGCCACTAGGAGTGCCCCCATAGTTACACTGATGATAATCTCCCACTAGGAGTACCCCCATAGTTACACTGATGATAATCTCCCACTAGGAGTGCCCCCATAGTTACACTGATAATAATCTGCCACTAGGAGTACCCCCATAGTTACACTGACAATAATCCCCCAATAGGAGTACCCCCATAGTTACACTGATGATAATCTACCACTAGGAGTGCCACCATAGTTACACTGACAATAATCTGCCACTAGGAGTACCCCCATAGTTACACTGATAATAATCTGCCACTAGGAGTACCCCCATTGTTACACTGATGATAATCTGCTGCTGGGAGTACTCTGGTTGTTACACTGATGATAATCTGCTGCTGGGAGTACTCTGGTTGTTACACTGATGATAATCTGCTGCTGGGAGTACTCTGGTTGTTACACTGATGATAATCTGCTGCTGGGAGTACTCTGGTTGTTACACTGATGATAATCTGCTGCTGGGAGTACTCTGGTTGTTACACTGATGATAATCTGCTGCTGGGAGTACTCTAGTTGTTACACTGATGATAATCTGCTGCTGGGAGTACTCCGGTTGTTACACTGATGATGATCTGCTGCTGGGAGTACTCTGGTTGTTACACTGATGATAATCTGCTGCTGGGAGTACTCTGGTTGTTACACTGATAATAATCTGCTGCTGGGAGTACTCCGGTTGTTACACTGATGATAATCTGCTGCTGGGAGTACCCCCATTGTTACACTGATAATAATCTGCTGCTGGGAGTACTCTGGTTGTTACACTGATGATAATCTGCTGCTGGGAGTACTCCGGTTGTTACACTGATGATAATCTGCTGCTGGGAGTAATCCGGTTGTTACACTGATGATAATCTGCTGCTGGGAATACTCTGGTTGTTACACTGATGATAATCTGCTGCTGGGAGTACTCTGGTTGTTACACTGATGATAATCTGCTGCTGGGAGTACTCCGGTTGTTACACTGATGATAATCTGCTGCTGGGAATACTCCGGTTGCTACACTGATGATAATCTGCTGCTGGGAGTACTCTGGTTGTTACACTGATGATAATCTGCTGCTGGGAGTACTCCGGTTGTTACACTGATGATAATCTGCTGCTGGGAGTACTCTGGTTGTTACACTGATGATAATCTGCTGCTGGGAGTACTCTGGTTGTTACACTGATGATAATCTGCTGCTGGGAGTACTCTGGTTGTTACACTGATGATCTGCTGCTGGGAGTACTCTGGTTGTTACACTGATGATCTGCTGCTGGGAGTACTCTGGTTGTTACACTGATGATAATCTGCTGCTGGGAGTACTCTGGTTGTTACACTGATGATAATCTGCTGCTGGGAGTACTCTGGTTGTTACACTGATGATAATCTGCTGCTGGGAGTACTCTGGTTGTTACACTGATGATAATCTGCTGCTGGGAGTACCCCCATAGTTACACTGATGATAATCTGCTGCTGGGAGTACCCCCATTGTTACACTGATGATAATCTGCTGCTGGGAGTACTCTGGTTGTTGCACTGATGATAATCTGCTGCTGGGAGTACTCTGGTTGTTACACTGATGATAATCTGCTGCTGGGAGTACTCTGGTTGTTACACTGATGATAATCTGCTGCTGGGAGTACTCTGGTTGTTACACTGATGATAATCTGCTGCTGGGAGTACTCTGGTTGTTACACTGATGATAATCTGCTGCTGGGAGTACTCTGGTTGTTACACTGATGATAATCTGCTGCTGGGAGTACTCTGGTTGTTACACTGATGATAATCTGCTGCTGGGAGTACCCCCATAGTTACACTGATGATAATCTGCTGCTGGGAGTACCCCCATTGTTACACTGATGATAATCTGCTGCTGGGAGTACTCTGGTTGTTGCACTGATGATAATCTGCTGCTGGGAGTACTCTGGTTGTTACACTGATGATAATCTGCTGCTGGGAGTACTCTGGTTGTTACACTGATGATAATCTGCTGCTGGGAGTACTCTGGTTGTTACACTGATGATAATCTGCTGCTGGGAGTACTCTGGTTGTTACACTGATGATAATCTGCTGCTGGGAGTACTCTGGTTGTTACACTGATGATAATCTGCTGCTGGGAGTACTCTGGTTGTTACACTGATGATAATCTGCTGCTGGGAGTACTCTGGTTGTTGCACTGATGTATATCATCAGTGCTGCACGGGGAGTTATAGTCCAGGCTGTCCTTCTGCCTCGCTCAGTTTGGCCCCACAGTCCTAGAGGTCGTGGATGAGCCACTCACCTGGTGTCGGTCGCAGGGATGTGACTGTGACTCCCATCAGCAGTATATATAGGATCCTACGGCACCCGGGTACCATATGGCGCCCATCATACAGGGCAGTACGCTGACATCACCTTAACCCTATCACTGCCCATCCCTACAGAATTTGACTGCGGTATTTGTCGTTTCCGGGAGCTGAGACCCGGAGAGACAAAGGGCGCAGTGAGATAAGAGGTGATCCGGGTCCATGTATACACTGCAGGTAGACTGACGCCTCTGCCCCTAATCCCGGGCACACAACATCTGGCGCCCAGCAGATATCACTTTATGGCGGCTCATATAATGTATATCAATGACTCCGCACACAGTACACAAGGAAAGAGTGTGGGGAAATGGAGAAAAGGGGCAAGAATATGCACAGAGAGCTGATCCTTCCTCTGTCAGCTCGATCTGCCCTTGATATCTTATAGTTGCCATTATTAGCGGCCATCACTCAGTCACAGTCACCCGGGCTTCATACTGATGCACAGACTCTCCTCCGACTCCTTTGACCCTCTCAGGCTGCCATAGATCTCAGGCAATCTAATGTATATGTTTTATCACTTGCTATGAAACTCGTTTAGGGTCACTTAGCTTCATTGAAAAAAATAAGGAAATATCTAACATAAAATTACTCAGAAATCCCCTCTATACATTATGTGGTAAATGACTATTCTAGCTGCAAACGTCTGTTTTTTAATGCAATATCTACATAGGTGTATAGAGGCCCATTTCAAACATTCGCCACTCCAGTGTTGTAATGGCACATTGTGTTTGATAACTGTGTTATAAGGCTAATGGATGTTTAGAAATCCCTTGAAAACCCTTGTGCAAGTATGTTAGCACAGCTGAAAACAGTTTTGCTGATTAGAGAAGCTATAAAACTGACCTTCCTTTGAGCTAGTTGAGAATCTGGAGCATTACATTTGCTGGTTCCATTAAACCCTCAAAAGGCCAGAAAAAGAGAACTTTCCTGTGAAACTCGACAGTCTATTCTTGTTCTTAGAAATGAAGGATATTCCATGCGAGAAATTGCCAAGAAACTGAAGATCTCCTACAACGGTGTGTACTACTCCCTTCAGAGGAGAGCACAAACAGGCTGTAAATAGAGTAGAGAGAAGTGGAGGCCGCGCTGCACAACTGAGCAACAAGACAAGTACATTACAGTCTCTAGTGTGAGAAATCCACGCCTCACAGGTCCTCAACTGGCAGCTTCATTACATAGTACCCACAAACACCAGTGTCACCGTCTACAGTGAAGAGGTGACTCTGGGATGCCGGCCTTCAGGGCAGAGGGGCAAAGAAAAAGCCATATCTGAGACTGGCTAATAAAAGGAAAAGATTAATATGGGCAAAAGAACACAGACATTGGACAGAGGAAGATTGGAAAAAAGTGTTATGGACAGACGAATCGACGTTTGAGGTGTATGTATCACACAGAAGAACATTTGTGAGACGCAGAACTACTGAAAAGATGCTGGAAGAGTGCCTGTCGCCTTCTGTCAAGCATGGTGGAGGTAATGTGATGGCCTGGGGTTGCTTTGGTGCTGGTAAAGTGGGAGATTTGTAGAAGGTAAAGGGGATTTTGAATAAGGAAGGCTATCACTCCATTTTGCAACGCCATGCCATATCCTGTGGACAGCGCCTGAATGGAGCCAATTTCATCCTACAACAGGACAATGACCCAAAGCCACCTCCAAATTATGCATGAATATTTAGGGAAGAAGCCGGCAGCTGGTATCTATCTGTAATGGAGGGGCCCAGTCACCAGACCTCAACCCTATAGAGCTGTTGTGGGAGCAGCTTGAATGTATGGTGCCAAAAAGTGCCCATCACCAATCCAACTTGTGGGGTGGAAGCATGGGGGGAGATATCTCCAGATTACCTCCGCAAATTACCAGCTAGAATGCCAGAGCTCTGCAAAGCTGGAATAGTGCAAAGGAGCGATCTGTGCTGAGAGCCAAGGGTGAAGAGGAAATTATTATTACACGTAACAATAATTATTTCTGACCTCGTCACAGTCTGCACGATATTCTCTATTCATTGTGCAGCTCATCTGAGAAATACAAGTAGGATTGTTCATGGAAAAGACAAAATTGTCTGGGGACAACAAACTTTTGAATGGTAGTGTAGTTCCCCACAGACATTACTGCTCTCTGTGGTCAGCCCTGACCTCTCTGGAGCACAGTGGTCTCGATAATCATTGCATTATATAGGCTTGTGTTGTTCCAGCACGGTATGGCAGTAATATTAGTACTATATTCTGCATAGCAGTTTATGGTGGTATTTCAGCTCTGTATGGCAGTATTATATTCTCACTATATGACCGTATGAAGTAGACACTGGATAGCACTGTGTGTTTTCAGATCCTCTTCTTATCTTATTGATCTGTAAAGTATCTGGAGTCAGATCAATACGGGAAGTCACTGGTCGCGCTCCACCCTGGACACATGGAGTCTGTATCTCAGCGGGAGTAATAGCAGCCGCACCCTGAAAGCAAGTACAACAGGCTGGACCTAAAACTAGAGGTTCCGCAGCAGCTGGGGCAGTGAGCCAGTGCAGACACCTCTGTGAGCTACATACAGCGGCAAGCGGTACTACGCTGGTGCATTGTAACAAATCCTCAGCTATTTAGGCAGGATTAGGTGTGGAGATTCCCATTTACTGAGTTCATTGACATCAGAGATGCTGAGACATAGAAACATACAGGGTCCGATTCATTATTTGCATTTTTTTGTAAGTCGCTTTTATTTTTCCTCTTGTGTCTTTCATTAATTCTTCAAAACGGCGCACGTAGTTAAAAATGCTCTTTATTTTTGTCTTTGACTTAAAAAAAATCGCACGTTTCACTAATATTTTGCCAAAATATCTATGGTACATAAAATCCGTCCAGTGGGGACATTGGCGTGGAAGTTACTTTATAAAAAGCCTCAATGAATCAGCGGAAAACATCTGGAAAACCCAAACTTCACCCAAAAAGAGTTGTGCGCACTAGACCGTTTTACCCGCGGATTTACCGCGGAAATTTCTTGAGAAAGGTGTTAAATCTTTCTGCAGACATTTCCCAGCAAAACCTATGGAAAAAAAAATAGCTGTGCGCACACTGCGGATTTTTCTCAAGGAAACTTTCTTGAGAAAATGAGCATGTTCATTATTTCCTGCGGATTACCCCCGGATTTGCACTTATCCATTCATAAAAATCCACAGGGAAAAATCCGCGGGTAATTCGCAGGCAAATCCGCATACGTTTTTGTCGCGAATTTGGTGCGTATTTTTTCTGCAGATGCAAGAATCTTCAGCTCCCAGAATGTCTCAAGAAAGTTTCTTGAGAAACATGACATTTCTAGTGCGCACATAGCCTAAAGGGGCGAGTAAAACTGTGAAGAGGCTCCGGAGGCAGTTATGAGGCTGATGGGGCCTCCAAACAGAGGATTAAAACTGACATTCACAGAGTTATCCCAGAGAAGAGAAGTTTTAAAGGGAACCTGTCGGATCCCATATGTGTTCTGACCTACAAGCAGGGTGATGTGTGGCCTACAAACCCCTTCCTACCCAACCCTGTGTTGTAATATTGTGTAATATGAATTTATAAAAAAAAGTTTTATAACTTACATATTCCCTATGTAAATAGCAAAGGGTCTAGTCCCCCTGGGCATCGCTTTGCCCCATAGGTGTTTGCATACTTTCCATGGTATCACACCCCTGTGGGCACGATACTATGGATTTACATAAGCAACATCACAGTCGGCTCCTGGAGATCCCGCGGGTGCGCGCACTTCTCATTCGCGCAGCCTTCTTATCCGGGTGTTTGTTTGCCAATTTTAGACGCGCTCCGCACATGGTTGGAAGCGCAGGAGTTTTCTGAGCATGCGCAGTGCGCTTGTGAAACCGACAACCAAGCACCCGGATAAGAAGTCCAGAGAAAGTCAGATGAAGACGTAGAAGAAAAGGACCGCACAATCCAGACGCCAAGTGAAGTTTCTTTCTTCCCAAAGGTGCAGCATAAAAAGCAGGACAGTAGCTGAGTGCATGCTCCCAGTAAGGACGACGGCCGTTTCGCGTTGGTGTACGCATCGACTGGACCAGTGTGCGAAAATCTGTGGATGCCGAAAAAAAAAATCCATAGCTGAAAGCAATATACAGTAATCACAAAGTTCGAGATATTTGGCTTTTGGGTGAAATTTATGTAAAACGTAAAAAGTTCACACTGCAATGATATTTTATGAGGACAGTCGGGCATTTAAGAAATAGCGTGCAATGGTGATTTCCTCATCTCAAACAATTGATTGAAACACAACCCGACAGCAGTGGTGGGTATACCCCTCCACCTCAAAAAAATGTCAATGTCTCAATACCTTGTCATGTGGCCTTGAGCATCAATTGCGGCTGACAACAACGCCTCCTGCTGGTCACAAGTGGAGTTATTGTCTACTGAGACAGTGGTGTCCTACTCTTCTTGAAGGACAGCCCTAAGGTCATTGAGTTTCTGTGGTACAGAGTTACGGCCTTTACATGGCATCTCAGCTGATCCTATAGGTTTTCTATGGGATTCAGGTCTGGAGAAAGTGCAGATGCTCCATTTGAGGTTCCCCAGTCTCCAGCAGCCATTACATAATGATGTGACCTCGATGCGCTGGAGCATTGTCCCCCATGAAGATGACATTAGGCCGGTGTTGTTCATGCAGAGGTACAAAGACTGGATTAAAGATGTTATTTCAGTAGTAGGGGAGGTCACCGTACCATTCACATAGTGTAGGGCCGTTCTGTACTGACGTGACACACCGGCCCACACTGTAAGACCACCACCACCAAAGGCTCATCTGGTGACAACAATTGCTGATGTACAGCGCTGTCCTTGACGTCTCCAACATCATTAACTGCCATTATCTCTGCTCAGTGTGAATCCACATTCATCAGTAACCAGCACTGAGGCCACTAATCCCTTGTCCAGTGTACATGACGCCTGGGCCTGGTGGTGTGGTCAGGTATGTAGATGACGCCTGTGCTTGGTAGTATGGTCAGATACGTAGATGACGCCTGTGCCTGGTGGTGTGGTCAGGTACGTAGATGACGCCTGTGCCTGGTGGTGTGGTCAGGTACGTAGATGACACACTTGGAGACAATATGAAGAAGAGAAAGTCTTGAAATGCTTAAATGGTTTTATTTTGTGCATATATCAAAAAAGTTGATGATAATTCATCCATCCAACGTTTCGACCCTTTGAAGGTCTTTATCAAGGACAAATTTATCTAAATGATCAACTGTATGGTATATGTTCAAGACTATGAAGACATCATAATGCAGTCAAAGAAATGGATAGAGATGTGATCCTTATGCACTGAAGTAAATTGATGATCAGTAGTGGTGACCCTTTTCAGAGGGAATGGGATATAGGTAATTCTGGATAAACTGTTTCGCTGTCAGAGGTAGACACCTGAGAGCATAAGGGAAAGTTTCGTGTTTCCTTCACTGATGGTTTCTCAGTTGCCTCAGAAGAAGAGGAATATTCTGAAAAATGCAGAGATAGTATACTGATACTTGCACTGAGGAATTCACAGTGGCCTCAGGGTAACATCAGTGCTTAATATTGTTCCAAAAAGGTGAACATGTATGGGATCATACAATAAAGAGGACTCCTTGTGGGGTTCTCAAAGAGACCCTGAGGTATTCAAGGTATTAGAAACAGGGAAGAGCTAGTGATCCATATGTAGTGTCACGTATCTTGCGTTGGTGATATAGGGTATGGGCCCCAGGGAGACGTCTGCATTTTTCAGAATATTCCTCTTCTTCTGAGGCAACTGAGAAACCATCAGTGAAGGAAACACGAAACTTTCCCTTATGCTCTCAGGTGTCTACCTCTGACAGCGAAACAGTTTATCCAGAATTACCTATATCCCATTCCCTCTGAAAAGGGTCACCACTACTGATCATCAATTTACTTCAGTGCATAAGGATCACATCTCTATCCATTTCTTTGACTGCATTATGATGTCTTCATAGTCTTGAACATATACCATACAGTTGATCATTTAGATAAATTTGTCCTTGATAAAGACCTTCAAAGGGTCGAAACGTTGGATGGATGAATTATCATCAACTTTTTTGATATATGCACAAAATAAAACCATTTAAGCATTTCAAGACTCTCTTCTTCATATTGTCTCCAAGTGTGCCAGAATTGTTTTTCTATTAGACTTGTTGCTTTTTCTGAGCACCTAAATTTAATACTGTGAGCCAGGAATAATCGTTTTGCAGGTACGTAGATGAAGCCTGTGCCTGGTGGTGTGGTCAGGTACGTAGATGACGCCTGTGCTTGGTAGTATGGTCAGGTATGTAGATGACACCTGTGTCTGGTGGTGTGGTCAGGTATGTAGATGACACCTGTGTCTGGTGGTGTGGTCAGGTATGTAGATGACGCCTGTGCCTGGTGGTGTGGTCAGGTACGTAGATGACACCTGTGCCTGGTGGTGTGGTCAGGTACGTAGATGACGCCTGTGCCTGGTGGTGTGGTCAGGTACGTAGATGACGCCTGTGCCTGGTGGTGTGGTCAGGTATGTAGATGACGCCTGTGCTTGGTAGTATGGTCAGGTATGTAGATGACACCTGTGTCTGGTGGTGTGGTCAGGTATGTAGATGACACCTGTGCCTGGTGGTGTGGTCAGGTACGTAGATGACGCCTGTGCCTGGTGGTGTGGTCAGGTACGTAGATGACGCCTGTGCCTGGTGGTGTGGTCAGGTACCTTGCAGGTCATCTAGCACGCAGAGCAGGCTGCTGTAAATGGTTTCCATGGTCTAAGGTGATACTTGAGTGCCCCTCACCTTCCTTAAATATACCTGGATTTGTGGGGCATTCTTCATCGGGTTCCGGAGGGCATTGTGAACAATGCCCTCGTCATCAGTGTGGGATTTTTTCAATTGACGTCCACTTCTCTGCCTTTCTGTGACTCTTCTTGTCTCTCTGTATCTCTGTACAAACTGCTGATGACACTCTGTGACACCTTAAACTCGGTGGCCAGTTCCGCCTGAAAACATCCTGCTTGAAGCCCCCTCCTCTCTTCTATCTACATAGAATCTCATCAGCACCAATTGTCATCGTTCTCAGTAATGGTAAAGTCTTCACTATACACAGATTTTACTTCAGAA
This sequence comes from Anomaloglossus baeobatrachus, assembly GCF_048569485.1. Classification (NCBI taxonomy): domain Eukaryota; kingdom Metazoa; phylum Chordata; class Amphibia; order Anura; family Aromobatidae; genus Anomaloglossus; species Anomaloglossus baeobatrachus. The sequence continues at coordinate 301,142,937 of NC_134359.1, forward strand.
CTTAGAATTTTGATGATGACTGATCAATTCTAGCCGAGAATGACACAGATTTGTCTGAATAGATTATTACACAGCGGCGTATTTTCATGTGTACTATTGATTTCCGAAATGAAAATTAAACCAACTAATACATTTTAAGACCTTGTACAATGGGGCAGCGAGTTTCCCTCTTGTGAACAGTTGGATTGGCAGCTCTTTTGAGGTTGGTTCTGATGTTCGTTGTCCCTTGAGCCTGCTGCTAATGTGTTTGTGACTGACTCTTTCCTTAGGAGGGTAGGGAGTGGACATTTGGCAGGGGTTGGGATGGACCGGACGGCATCGGAATCCACTCTGAGGGTGGTGGCATATGCGGATGATGTCACCATTTTTATTTTCTCGAATGGAGAGGCAAAGTGGCTGATGTCAGAGGTAGATCGCTACTAGGAGGCATCCAGGTCCAAGATCAGCTGGGATAAGTGGGAGCTGGGAGGAGGCGATCCTGGTTATGATCTTCCCTGACACGCTTCTCTAGTCTCTGCACAGTCCTTGGCACTGAATTCGGTCCGTGGGATTATCCCAAACAAAATTGTAACAGCAGGTTTGAGATCGTCACTCAGAAGGTCATTGGAAGGGTTGGTTTTGACCCTAAGGGAAAGGGTAAATCTGATCAAAGCTTACCTGCTCCCTTTACTCATCTATCTGGGCAGCGTGTGCATCCTGCTGGAGCCTCTGTGGAATCGGGTCTGCAGTTTATTTTTCCAAATGTTATGGGGAAATAGACTGAATTTGATCAAGAGGGAGGTTACTTACCGTACGAGGAGACTAGGAGGATTGGATATGGTCAACCCTGTGGTATTCCTTGTGAATACCTTCATTAAGATCAATATTGCAAACCTCTGGAAAGAGAGGGCTCCTCCGTGAGTATTCTCCTGTAGGGGGTGGTTTCAGCCTTTCTTCCAGGAATAGGAGACAGGAGGGCAAGTGAAGGATCTTTGTACACAACATGGACATCTTCTGGGTAACACTTCCCTGGTTCTGAAGGTTATTTGAAGGTGAGGTCTGGGAATGTGGGACATCAGGACTCTATCAATGATCTTCTTGACAAAAAGGTTCTGTTGACCCATTTTCAGAAACCTCTGGCCCTCATGGATTTCCCAAGTTGGGATCTTGGGGGCGTTTGTATACTTGGAATTCTTTCAGGATCCCCCTAAAAGTTTTGGGTCTTGGGTTGGCGCTGCTTCCATGGGAATCTGTGTCTGAAGGACAATCTGAAGTGTAGGAGCTTTAAGGACTGGAACGGTCCTCAAGGGTATTGTGGAACCGTGCTGGAAACCATGGACCACTCCCTGCTTCATTGTCCCATTAACACCGAGGTATAAAACAGGGCGGGCGCGTTTCATTGGCTGGCCCCAAACGGACGGTATTTCCTATGTAGAATGGGCCTTTGGAGCATTCAGAGACCTGGGTGGTTGGGACCACTGCACTTTATATCTATTTAGCATAATGGTTAGGTATCACACAGTACTTTAGCATTGACACAACAAAAAAATCTTGTAGATGATGTGTTTAAGATTATACTGACCTGCTGAAGGTTCACTTTCTGGAGTATGACAGCCTGGTCACATGTAGAACAACTCTCCTCTGGAGTATGGGAGTCTGGGCACACAGAAGGCATTTCTCCTCTGGAGTATAGGAGACTAGGCACATGGAGGGCAGCTCTCCTATGGAATATGGGAGACTAGGCACATGGACGGTTCTCCTCTCGAGTATGTGTGTCTGAACACTTGGAGGTCACCTCTCCTCTGGAGTATGGGAGTCTGGGCACATGGAGGGCGGCTCTTCTCTGGAGTATGGGAGACTGGGCACATAGTAGGCAGCTCTCCTATGGAGTATGGGTGTCTGGACACACGGAGGACGGTTCTCCTCTCGTGTATGTGTGTCTGGACACACGAGGGCACCTCTCCTCTGGAGTATGAGTGTCTGGACACACGAGGGCACCTCTCCTCTGGAGTATGGGTGTCTGGACACAGGGAGGTCACCTCTCCTCTGGAGTATGGGTGTCTGGACACACGGAGGACGGTTCTCCTCTCAAGTATGGGTGTCTGGACACACGGAGGTCACCTCTCCTCTGGAGTATGGGTGTCTGGACACACGGAGGTTACCTCTCCTCTGGAGTATGGGTGTCTGGACACACGGAGGTCACCTCTCCTCTGGAGTATGGGTGTCTGGACACTTGGAGGTCACCTCTCCTCTGGAGTATGGGTGTCTGGACACTTGGAGGTCACCTCTCCTCTGGAGTATGGGTGTCTGGACACATGGAGGTCACCTCTCCTCTGGAGTATGGGTGTCTGGACACATGGAGGTCACCTCTCCTCTGGAGTATGGGTGTCTGGACACATGGAGGTCACCTCTCCTCTGGAGTATGGGTGTCTGGACACAGGGAGGTCACCTCTCCTCTGGAGTATGGGTGTCTGGACACTTGGAGGTCACCTCTCCTCTGGAGTATGGGTGTCTGGACACTTGGAGGTCACCTCTCCTCTGGAGTATGGGTGTCTGGACACACGGAGGATGGCTCTCCTCTGGAGGGGCTTTTCTTTTAGCGTGCCTTAGTCTACTTGTCTCCTTTCCTGGTGGGGGCTGCTGCTGACACCCCAGAGTTTTGTTTTGGTCAGTATACTGTGATGTAGGGCTGCAGGTGCCGAACCTGAGATTTCTTGGTTGTGGTTACTGTATTGTTTCTGATTTATGTTGTGTCTGTTTCTGTATATATTTTATGTAGCTTGTATATATGATATACATATGGGTATAGGTGTTAGGTTGGATGGTGGGAAAATCTTCTGGGACATTGGGACATTGAGGTTTGGGTTTCAAACTGGAGCTGCCTTATCTGGATTACGGACATTGGATGGACTGAGGAATGAGACGCAGGGCCAGCTCTCAGGTCAGTGCGGGGGTTGGGACTGGGGGCTCCAATGTGGGGGGGTTGGTTTATAGTTTAGTCTAGACTTGTATAAATGTATATATAGGTAGTATATAATAATAATGTGTTGTGTATACACTGTGACTGCACCAGCAGAAAAGTGAGTGCAGCTCTGGAGTATAATACAGGAGGTAACTCAGGATCAGTAATGTAATGTATGTACACAATGACTGCACCAGCAGAATAGTGAGTGCAGCTCTGGAGTATAATACAGGAGGTAACTCAGGATCAGTAATGTAATGTATGTACACAGTGACTGCACCAGCAGAATAGTGAGTGCAGCTCTGGAGTATAAAACAGGAGGTAACTCAGGATCAGTAATGTCATGTACACAGTGACTGCAGCAGCATAATAGTGAGTGCAGCTCTAGAGTATAATACTGTACAAGAGGTAACTCAGGATCAGTAATGTAATGTATGTACACAGTGACTGCACCAGCAGAATAGTGAGTGTAGCTCTGGAGTATAATACAGGAGGTAACTCAGGATCAGTAATGTAATGTATGTACACAGTGACTGCACCAGCAGAATAGTGAGTGCAGCTCTGGAGTATAATACAGGATCAGTAATGTATGTACACAGTGACTGCACCAGCAGAATAGTGAGTGCAGCTCTGGAGTATAATACAGGAGGTAACTCAGGATCAGTAATGTAATGGATGTACACAGTGACTGCACCAGCAGAATATTGAGTGCCGCTCTGGAGTATAATACAGGAGGTAACTCAGGATCAGTAATGTATGTACACAGTGACTGCAGCAGCAGAATAGTGAGTGCAGCTCTGGAGTATAATACAGGAGGTAACTCAGGATCAGTAATGTAATGTATGTACACAGTGACTGCAGCAGCAGAATAGTGAGTGCAGCTCTGGAGTATAATACAGGAGGTAACTCAGGATCAGTAATGTATGTACACAGTGACTGCAGCAGCAGAATAGTGAGTGCAGCTCTGGAGTATAATACAGGAGGTAACTCAGGATCAGTAATGTATGTACACAGTGACTGCAGCAGCAGAATAGTGATTTCAGCTCTGGAGTATAATACAGGAGGTAACTCAGGATCAGTAATGTATGTACACAGTGACTCCACCAGCAGAATAGTGAGTGCCGCTCTGGAGTATAATACAGGAGGTAACTCAGGATCAGTAATGTATGTACACAGTGACTGCAGCAGCAGAATAGTGAGTGCAGCTCTGGAGGATAATACAGGAGGTAACTCAGGATCAGTATAGGAGCAGTGATGTATCACAGGCAGTATGAGCGCTGTATATATCTCTGTATGAGCTCATTACACTTATATAATCACATGACTACAACATTTTGTCTTGAAAAATTTGTCATTTATGTAGTGATTATTTTTTAGGTACAGACAACAGCAATTGTAGGGCAGGGCAATGGCAGATTTCACTAAGTCTAGGGAAAAAGGGAGACCTAGAAATATGAGGTAAAGGATCATCTCTGGGGTCTGTCATATCTATGGGATCTGTAGGAGATCCGGTTTTCGGGAATCCCCTGCAGCTGAGGATACCATCGCTTGTTCTTTTGTTTGCAATACACTCAGTTCGGGCTGACTCCCCAGTGGAAACCAATGCTATGGAGGACGGATGAATATCGGCCGCTCACATAGCGGAGGACGGTGGTGTCATACAGGGGGAAATCATTGAAGCTGTTGCCGGAGGGTTGCCCAAATTTTAGTATTCTCCCGCGGCTTGTCACAAAGACCAGCTCATTCACGTAGGAGGCCACCTTCCCGGACACTTGTACTATGTTCTCTCCACGATGTAGTAGAACCTCAAGGAGCGTTCCTGAGGGATTCCCGTAATAAGGTCCCCAGTTATCACCATACCTGAACTGGATCCTGAGGAGACAAGAACATGACTAATGATGGGTGGACCCGAACTGTAAAACTCCATATCCGCCCGGTTTCAAAGGTGCCCGGGTGCCGGGCCCGGGATTCCGGGTGTGTGATCCAGATCCGGCACTCGACAAATTAGAAAAAATAAGGAACAAAAGAATGAAGCGAGCTCCGGCTGTACACTGGTCCTGCTGCCTCCCTGTGCCGCTCATCATTGCTCATCCATATGCACTGCTTACCACGCCCACCGGCTGCCCTCTCGTCTGTGATTGGTTGCAGTCAGACGCGCCCCCAGTATGTGTGACCGCGTCTGACTGCTTTCACTCACAGCAGTAGCAGACACAGAGATCTGCTGCATGAATCATGCACCAGGAGGCTCAGGACAAGCAGAGGAGGAAACATTGCGGGCGCAGAGATCTGCTCTTACCCCCAGACCCTTCTTCTATTAGACTTAGAAAAAGAATGTTTATTACATTGGAAAAACATCGGGCTGCATTTTGAACCCCCCCTCCCCATCATGTGACAAATAACGTCATACCTGGAATGAGTCCGTACAGTCTAGGCTCACGGTAGATGCTAGAGTGTACAGGATCCTTCAGTTACACCGCTTTGCCCATCCACCAGCCGTCCTGCTACTTGTGATTGGTTGTAGTCAGCTGACACACTGCCACTCAGGGAGGGGGCGCATCTGACTGCAACCAATCACAGGCGTCGGTGGGTGGGGAAAGCAGTGCATATGCAGGGACAGTAATTAGCGGCCGATGAAGTGAATGCGAGGCCTGGGAGCAGCATACAGCCATGCCAGAGCCTTGGTAAGCACAGCGTGCTTGCTACCATTCCCCTATACCTTCTACCAGTATTTTTAATTACTGGATTCTGTTCCCCATAGACTTATATGGGGGCTGGATTCTGGATTTTTAGAAAAAGAGAACAGACTCTCCGGTCCCGGTTATATGCGAGTCCGCCCATCTCTAAACATGACTTAAAAGAGACGGTCTGCATAGTGAGAAGATGCTGTGTAACCAGATGGAAGACAAGAGCATGAATGAGTGCAAGGCAGTTTGTATCTCTGCCACTGTCAGCCATATTGGCCCTCTTGGGCGTCTTGTTTTTGTCACCTGGTCACCCAGGGACTCCTCCTCTCCCTCCTTCACATTTCCCTGGCAGTCAATCAGAGCGAAGCAAGCTCCTTAGAGTGTGAAAATGATATATAAATTGTGTGTATATATATATATATAATATACATATATATTATATATATATAATCTCTATATCTATATCTTACCCTAAGATGTGACTTGGATTCTCCTGCACCCGCAGTCCAGTTATCGGCCCCTTCAGCTGCTCCGAGGAGAAGGAGAATGCAGTGCCCCCTCCTGCACCGTACTCCCCCACAAAGGAAGACATACGGGACTGCACTATTGGATGAGAAGAGACTAAATGTCATATATACACAGATATACATATATACAATAGATTACACTGCATGATAAAGGCTCCGCAGAATATATGCACGGGAGCAAAATGAATTGTAATGACATCACTCACCACTGGAGGCCAGCGAAGAGCCCAGGAGCAGGCACAGGCACAGCAGAGCCAGCATCGTGCAGACAGTGAGTGCAGCGCCGGCCGGAGGAGTCACTGGTCAGAGCTAAAACCAAAGAGACCAGAGATAATAATGTACACTGAGAGTACCACCATAGTTATACTGATAATGACCTACTAAGAGGAATTCACCCATCTATTATATTAATAAGGACTGATCTGTGAGAGTACCTCCAATGTTGGATGAAAATTTTTATAATATATATACCGACCACTATATATATAATATATAGTGGTGTTCATAAGTCCTGCATGGGATAAATTGATTTTTCAAGTTTTAAACGTTTTTCTGTGGAATATCTTCGATGCTAATATGACATATTATATATGGTTTTGTTCTCTCCCTGTAATATTTTTAGCTTTTGAAGCAGTTTTGCCTGAAATTATTGCAACAATATGGGAATTGAAAGCACAACTAACTATTGTACAGCTTCAGATCCAAAATTAGCCAATCACAGATGAGGTTCTTGTGACCAATCATAACCTGGATATGGCAGCCAATCACATTCCATTACATTGCATCACATCTGCTGCTTAGTTTTTGTTTTATCTGTAGGTCTATCTAGTGAATCATACTGTAGAGCTTTATGATGGAGCCTTCAGATTTTTGTCAGCGGAGGATCGTGTGCGAGTTGTGGTGCTACATGAAGAGGGTTATACTGGCCCCCAGATCGCAAGGAAGGTCACTGTAATCAGAGGACAGTTGTAAGAATTTTGCAGAAACATAAGCAGCTTGGAATTACCCAGGACAGGCCCAGATCTGGTCGGCCCAGAAAGTCAACTAAAAGGGAGGATAGATACTGATAAGAACATCCCTTGCCAATGGAAAGCTCAGCTCTCCTCAGCTTCTGCGAGAACGGCAAGAAAAGTGCAATATTGAGGTAGCAACATCAACTCATCAACTATTAGGAAGAGATGTTTGGAAGCAGGATTGAGAGGGTGCAAGGCCTAAGGACCAAGAGAGAGTTGATTGAGGCTCCATGACAGGCCTGGAATCACATCATCACTCGTGACCATCTGCAGAAGCTCGTGCACTCAATGCCACAGAGATGCAAAGGCCAATAAAGTATTAGAAGCTAAAGATGCACTCAAAAGGCCCTTCTCAGGACTCGGAATTAAATAAAAAATAATTAAATCTTAAAAAGTAAAATTTAATCTGTGTGAACTTGCATTGGACGTTAATGAACTTAGAAACCTGTTCACCATTCTACACACTGCACTGGTGTAGGTATGGGTATGCTGTAAAAAAAATATCAAAAATGCACATAGCATAACAATCTATACACTTGGGACATTCAAAAATGAGTATGGCATACAATGAGGGATTACAAAAACATGTATGTTCCACCAGCTTCACTGCAGAGATGCAGAAGTATGAAATATGTAGTTTTCTGTGTGCCTATGCAGGACTTATGAACACCACTTATGACCACTATATATATACTAGAAGGTGGCCCGATTCTACGCATCGGGTATTCTAGAATTTACGTATTGTGTAGTTCATGTATGATTTTTGTTATATATATATATAGATGTTGTTGTGTGTAGTTACCAAGTGTTTGTGTAGGGCGCTGTACATGTTCTGAGTGTCGCGGGGGGTGAGAGCGGTGTTGTATGTGTGTTGCGTGTGTTGCGTTGTTTGTGGAGCGCTGTGTGTCTGTAGCGTTGTGTGTGTGTGTGTGTGTTGTGCGGTTTGTGTGGGTGTGGTGTGTTTTGGGGGGAGGTATGTTTTGAGCAATGTGTGTGTTGTGCAGTATGTGCGTATATTTGTGTGTGCAGCGTTGTCTGTGTGGGTGTCTGTGTAGGGCGTTGTTTGTGATTCCTAGTGTGTGTGTGTTGTGCAGTGCGCGTGTGTGTGTGTGTTGGGGGGAGGTGTGCACCTCCCATCGTGCTCCACCCGCCATGCTGCGCACTTGCAAACGTGCTCCATCCGCCATGCTGCGCACTCCTAAACGTGCTCCATCCGCCATGCTGCGCACTCCCAAACGTGGTCCATCCGCCATGCTGCGCACTTCTAAACGTGCTCCATCCGCCATGCTGCGCACTCCCAAACGTGCTCCATCCGCCATACTGCGCACTCCCGATCGTGCACCATCCGGCATGCTGCGCACTCCCAAAC
>NC_134359.1:301156470-301211793 GCF_048569485.1 Anomaloglossus baeobatrachus
TCTGGGGCTTCTTGAAGTGTTTGAGGTTATTGTCCTGCTGGAAGACCCCTGACCTAGGACCCAGCCCCAGCTTTCTGACACTGGGCTCTACATTGCCACCCAAAATCCTTTGGTAATCTTCAGATTTTATGGTTCCTTGTACACAGTCAAGACCCCCATGCCAAAGGCAGCAAAACAACCCCAAAACATCTCTGACCTCCACCATATGTGACTGTAGGTGTTGTGCTCTTTACTTTCTAGACCTCATGCTGTTTTTGGTAAACAGTAGAATGATGCGCTTTACCAAGGCTAAATCTTGGGCTCATCTGTCCACAAGACGCGTTCTCAGAAGGAGTTTGGTTACTCCCACACATTTTGGCTTTTTTTCTGTCTCAGTGTCAGCAGTGTGGTCCTCCTGGGTCTCCTCCACAGTGTTTCATTTCCTTCAGAGGTGGATGGATAGTTCTTGCTGACACTGATGCCCCTGAGCTGCAGGACATCTTTGATTTCTTTGGAAATTGATTGGGGCTTATCCACCATCCAGACTATCCTATGTTACAATCTTTCATTATTTTTTTCTCTGCCATCCAGGTAGATTAGCTACAGCACCATGGTTTGGAAACTTCTTGATTATGTTGTGCACCGTGGACAAATGAACATCAAGATCTCTGGAGATGAATTGTAACATTGAGATTGTTGATATTTTTCAACAATTTTGCTTCTCCAGTCCTCAGAGACCGTTTTCTTCTCCTCTTTCTGTTCTCCATGCTTAGTGCGGCACACACACACACACACAATGCAGAGATTGAGGCAACTTCTCCCCATTTTATCTGATTTTAGGTGTGATTTTCATATTGCCCACACCTGTTACTTGTCACAGATGAGCTGAGCGTCACATGCACAAAGTTATCTACCTGCAATTTTGGAAAGGTGCTAACAATTATTACCGGCTCATTTTTGGGGTTTTGTGTGAAATTATGTCCAATTTTCCTTTTTTTTTTTCTGTGTTTGTGGACACACAAAGGAAATAAATAAGTGCAACTGCATGATTTTTTAGGAGAAGTACTTCATTTTCTGGAACAATTTCAAGGGTGCTAACACTTTCGGCAATGACAGTATATATAGTACTGAATAATCGCTGCGCCACTCACCTGGTGTCGGTCGCAGGGATGTGACTGTGACTCCCATCAGCAGTATATATAGGATCCTATGGCACCCGGGTACCATATGGCGCCCATCATACAGGGCAGTACGATGACATCACCTTAACCCTATCACTGCCCATCCCTTCAGAATTTTAGTGTAGTATTTGCAGTTCCCGGGAGCTGAGACCCGGAGAGACAAAGGGCGCAGTGAGATAAGAGGTGATCCGGGTCCCTGTATACACTGCAGGTAGACTGACGCCTCTGCCCCTAATCCCGGGCACACAACATCTGGCGCCCAGCAGATATCACTTTATGGCGGCTCATATAATGTATATCAATGACTCCGCACACAGTACACAAGGAAAGAGTGTGGGGAAATGGAGAAAAGGGGCAAGAATATGCACCGAGAGCTGATCCTTCCTCTGTCCATTCTGCCATTGATCTTATAGTTGCCATTATTAGCGGCCATCACTCAGTCACAGTCACCCGGGCTTCATACTGATGCACAGACTCTGCTCTCCTCCTCTGCCTGAGATCTATGGCAGCCTGAGAGGGACAATCTAATGTATATATTTTATAATTCGCTATGAGACTCGTACATAGTTCCCCCACAGACATCCCCAGATCTATGGCAGCCAGAGAGGAACCCTGTACCATAAATCTGCCACATCGTTTTACTGATAGACAGTTACAATCCAAATTATTCAACCCCCCCCTCCCTTTCATTGTAAATTCAGAACAGCTGAATACAACTAATATAAAAGTGGTTTCTCCAACCAAATTCAGCACAAACTGCTTTTTATACTGACTCCTGCCATCTCAGGATTACTCCCCCTACCATTACCAGCATCTTTAGTGCTTAGTACAGCACTTCTAAGTATTATGACCTGCTACCCCTCTGGCTGTTATAACCTGCTACCCCTTTTGCTGTCATGACCTGCTACCCCGCTGGGTGTCATGACCTACTACTCCTTTGGCTGTCATAACCTGCTACTCCTCTGGCTGTTATGACCTGCTACCCCTCTTGTGGTTATAACCTGCTACCCTTCTGGCTGTTATAACCTGCTATCCCTCTGGCTGTTATAACCTGCTACCCTTCTGGCTGTTATGTTATCCTGCCTCTCTGGCTTTTATGATCTGCTACTCCTCTGGCTGTTATAACATGATAGCCCTCTGGCTGTTATATCCCGCTACCCCTCTGGCTGTTATAACCCGCTACCCCTCTGGCTATTATAACCCGCTACTCCTTTGGCTGTTATAACCTGTAACCCCTCTGGCTGTTATGACCCGCTACCCCTCTGGCTGTTATGACCTGCTACCCCTCTTGTGGTTATAACCTGCTACTCTTCTGGCTGTTATAACCTGCTATCCCTCTGGCTGTTATAACCTGCTACCCTTCTGGCTGTTATAACCTGCTATCCCTCTGGCTGTTATAACCTGCTACCCTTCTGGCTATTATAACCCGCTACTCCTTTGGCTGTTATAACCTGTAACCCCTCTGGCTGTTATGACCTGCAACCCCTCTGGCTGTTATGACCCGCTACCCCTCTGGCTGTTATGACCCGCTACCCCTCTGGCTGTTATGACCCGCTACCCCTCTGGCTGTAATAATCTGCTAGCCCTCTGGCTGTAATAATCTGCTAGCCCTCTGGCTGTAATAATCTGCTAGCCCTCTGGCTGTAATAATCTGCTAGCCCTCTGGCTGTAATAACCTGCTACCCTTCTGGCTGTTATATCTCGCTACCACTCTGGCTGTTCTATCCCGCTACCCCTCTGGCTGTTATAACCCGCTACCCCTCTGGCTATTATAACCCGCTACTCCTTTGGCTGTTATAACCTGTAACCCCTCTGGCTGTTATGACCCGCTACCCCTCTGGCTGTTATGACCCGCTACTCCTCTGGCTGTTATGACCCGCTACCCCTCTGGCTGTTATGACCCGCTACCCCTCTGGCTGTTATGACTCGCTACCCCTCTGGCTGTTATGACTCGCTACCCCTCTGGCTGTTATGACCCGCTACCCCTCTGGCTGTAATAATCTGCTAGCCCTCTGGCTGTAATAATCTGCTACCCCTCTGGCTGTAATAACCTGCTACCACTCTGGCTATAATAATCTGCTAGCCCTCTGGCTGTAATAATCTGCTATTCCTCTGGCTGTAATAATCTGCTAGCCCTCTGGCTGTAATAACCTGCTAGCCCTCTGGCTGTAATAACCTGCTAGCCCTCTGGCTGTAATAATCTGCTAGCCCTCTGGCTGTAATAACCTGCTACCCCTCTGGCTGTAATAACCTGCTACCCCTCTGGCTGTAATAACCTGCTACCCCTCTGGCTGTAATAACCTGCTACCCCTCTGGCTGTTATAACCTGCTACCCCTCTGGCTGTAATAATCTGCTAGCCCTCTGGCTGTAATAACCTGCTACCCCTCTGGCTGTAATAACCTGCTACCCCTCTGGCTGTTATAACCTGCTATCCCTCTGGCTGTAATAACCTGCTAGCCCTCTGGCTGTAATAACCTGCTAGCCCTCTGGCTGTAATAATCTGCTACCCCTCTGGCTGTAATAACCTGCTAGCCCTCTGGCTGTAATAACCTGCTACCCCTCTGGCTGTAATAACCTGCTACCCCTCTGGCTGTTATAACCTGCTACCCCTCTGGCTGTAATAATCTGCTAGCCCTCTGGCTGTAATAACCTGCTACCCCTCTGGCTGTTATAACCTGCTAATGCTCTGGCTGTTATAACCTGCTAATGCTCTGGCTGTTATAACCTGCTACCCCTCTGGCTGTTATAACTTGCTGGAGATGTGATGCATAGTCAGACTCCTGCTTCTGGCAGCGTTCCTGAAGAACATTAGTGCATTTGTCTTGGGTATTGGCCATCAGGTCACTAATATTTTGGGGTTTTGTCCTGCAGCCTCCTCCTATCACAGTCAGTACATGCCTCAGTGTGCGTCCCAGAGTACATACACACAGCTACAACATTTTGTTATTGAAAATTTGTCATTTATTTAGTGATTACATTTTAGGGAAGTGACCGGTAAGGAGATAAACATTGGGTAGATGATAGATATTTGGGGTACAACATATCTGTGGATGCAGTCGGAGAGCCGTCATCATCCATGGGTTGGGTTGTAGGAGTCTAGATCTTTCTTGAATCCACCACACCTAAGGGTCCATCATCTGGATGCCTCTTTGCAATACACTCACTTCGGGTTGTCTCCCCAGTGGAAACCAATGCTATGGAGGACGGATGAATAGCGGCCACTCACATAGCGGAGGACGGTGCCATCAAACAGGGGGAAATCATTGAAGCTGTTGCCTGAGGGTTGCCCAAATTTAAGTATTCTCCCTCGACTTGTCACAAAGACCAGCTCATTCACGTAGGAGGCCACCTTCCCCGACACTTGTGTGATGTTCTCCCCCTGATGTAGTAAGATCTCAAGGAGCGTTCCTGATGGATTCCCATAATAAGGTCCCCAGCTAGCGCCATACTTGAACTGGATCCTGAGGAGACAAGAACATGACTAAGAGACACATCACCTCCTATGTAGACACAAAGTGCAGTCTCCTATTATGTGGCTGAAGGTCCCTGGGTCCAGCTTATGTTTTCAAATACTACTACAAAACATGGGGAGCAGCCTGTGAGAGAGAAGGTGTGTGGAGTAGTCTGTGTGAGAGAGAAGCTGTGGGCTGCAGCCTGTGTGAGAGAGGAGGAGTGGGGAGCAGCCTGTGTGAGGGAGGAGGAGTGGGGAGCAGCCTGTGTGTGAGAGAGGAGGAGTGGGGAGCAGCCTGTGTGAGAGAGGAGGAGTGGGGAGCAGCCTGTGCGAGAGAGAAGCTGTGGGGAGCAGCCTGTGTGAGAGAGGAGGAGTGGGGAGCAGCCTGTGTGAGGGAGGAGGAGTGGGGAGCAGCCTGTGTGTGAGAGAGGAGGAGTGGGGAGCAGCCTGTGTGAGAGAGGAGGAGTGGGGAGCAGCCTGTGCGAGAGAGAAGCTGTGGGGAGCAGCCTGTGTGAGAGAGGAGGAGTGGGGAGCAGCCTGTGTGAGAGAGAAGCTGTGGGGAGCAGCCTGTGTGAGAGAGAAGCTGTGGGGAGCAGCCTGTGTGAGAGAGGAGGAGTGGGGAGCAGCCTGTGTGAGAGAGGAGGAGCGGGGAGCAGCCTGTGTGAGAGAGGAGTGGGGAGCAGCCTGTGTGAGAGAGGAGGAGCGGGGAGCAGCCTGTGTGAGAGAGGAGGAGTGGGGAGCAGCCTGTGTGAGGGAGGAGGAGTGGGGAGCAGCCTGTGTGAGGGAGGAGGAGTGGGGAGCAGCCTGTGTGAGAGAGGAGTGGGGAGCAGCCTGTGTGAGAGAGGAGGAGTGGGGTGCAGCCTGTGTGAGAGAGGAGGAGTGGGGAGCAGCCTGTGTGAGAGAGGAGGAGTGGAGAGCAGCCTGTGTGAGAGAGGAGGAGTGGGCTGCAGCCTGTGTGAGAGAGGAGGAGTGGGGAGCAGCCTGTGTGAGAGAGGAGGAGTGGGGAGCAGCCTGTGTGAGGGAGGAGGAGTGGGGAGCAGCCTGTGTGAGGGAGGAGGAGTGGGGAGCAGCCTGTGTGAGAGAGGAGGAGCGGGGAGCAGCCTGTGTGAGAGAGGAGGAGCGGGGAGCAGCCTGTGTGAGAGAGGAGGAGCGGGGAGCAGCCTGTGTGAGAGAGGAGGAGCGGGGAGCAGCCTGTGTGAGAGAGGAGGAGCGGGGAGCAGCCTGTGTGAGAGAGGAGGAGCGGGGAGCAGCCTGTGTGAGAGAGGAGGAGCGGGGAGCAGCCTGTGTGAGAGAGGAGGAGCGGGGAGCAGCCTGTGTGAGAGAGGAGGAGCGGGGAGCAGCCTGTGTGAGAGAGGAGGAGTGGGCTGCAGCCTGTGTGAGGGAGGAGGAGTGGAGAGCAGCCTGTGTGAGAGAGGAGGAGTGGAGAGCAGCCTGTGTGAGAGAGGAGGAGTGGGGAGCAGCCTGTGTGAGAGAGGAGGAGTGGAGAGCAGCCTGTGTGAGAGAGGAGGAGTGGGCAGCAGCCTGTGTGAGAGAGGAGGAGTGGGCAGCAGCCTGTGTGAGAGAGGAGGAGCGGGGAGCAGCCTGTGGGAGAGAGGAGTGGGGAGCAGCTGTGGCGCCCTGGACTAGCCAGGTAGCCACAGACAAAGCACACACACACCCCCACACCCAGACAGTAACATTAGTCAGACACAAAACCCTTGTTGCCTCCCTCCAGGGCCTGATGTCCACACCAGGTGGGGCGGAGCCAGGCGGTTGGCCCCGCCCACCGAGGAGTTCACAGGCCTGGAGGCGGGAAAAGGAGTAGTGCAGTTCAGGAGGTGAAAGTGAGAGGTCACGTACTGCGAGTGTCTGGGTTGGAGCCCAGGCACTGAGAGCAAGGTTGGCAGACGGTGGTGGCCGTCTGCAGGAGTTGGTGGAACTCCGCAGAGCCGTAAGGACCGGGGCTGGGCGGTGGCCCACCGGTATCGGTCCGGGGAACGGAGTGAAGCTAAGCACACAGGCAGGGCCATGGGACCCCAACCAGACTTGGAGCCGCCGTTAACAGTCAAATCCGAGTGTGACAGGAACCCCCGGTGTTCCCTAACAACCAAGTCCCGAATGAAGGCAACCGCTCACACCGTGAGGACATACCGCCACCGGCTAGAAGTCCAAGGGCCAGTGCCTGTGGGCAAAACGGGCTCCTCCGGTATCCATACACCGGGGAGCGGACTACCGTTGGGAACCCATCGTAGTCAAGACAGTACACAAAGGTGCAGGGAGAGATAGCCTCCATCACCTGTCCGGGGAGAGACACAGCAGCCGGCTGCGGGACCCGTCCATCCAGCCGTTTGGTTTACCGGAGACTTTGTGCCTCTTTTGCTGAGTGAGTACACCCGTGCCATCCGGCACCGCGCCGCGCTGTCCCTGCAACTTTGCACCTCACCGACCCTGCCTCCCCATCACACCATCGGGCCCCGGGACCACCAACCCCTACCCACGGAGGGGGAAAACAACATCCCAGCTGCTCCCTACCATCGCTCCCGGGATCCCCGTCACCAGCAGCGGTAGTGCCCATCTTCACCACAACCCGTGGGTGGCGTTACGGACTAAATCCCCAAACAAACCACCCCCTTTTCACTCACGGGCGAGGAGCGCCGCTCGAGTCTCCGGATCCGGCCCACCGCTCGAGCCACTGAGCAGCTGCGCCGGACCCGAGCGTTAGCGAGCGCAGCGCCCCGCCACCCGCGACACAGCCTGTGTGAGAGATCAGAGATGGGGAGCAGCCTGTGTGAGAGAGGAGGAGTGGGGAGCAGCCTGTGTGTGAGAGAGGAGTGGGGAGCAGCCTGTGTGTGAGAGAGGAGTGGGGAGCAGCCTGTGTGAGAGAGGAGGAGTGGGGAGCAGCCTGTGTGAGAGAGGAGGAGTGGGGAGCAGCCTGTGTGTGAGAGAGGAGTGGGGAGCAGCCTGTGTGTGAGAGAGGAGTGGGGAGCAGCCTGTGTGTGAGAGAGGAGTGGGGAGCAGCCTGTGTGTGAGAGAGGAGTGGGGAGCAGCCTGTGTGTGAGAGAGGAGTGGGGAGCAGCCTGTGTGTGAGAGAGGAGTGGGGAGCAGCCTGTGTGTGAGAGAGGAGTGGGGAGCAGCCTGTGTGTGAGAGAGGAGTGGGGAGCAGCCTGTGTGTGAGAGAGGAGTGGGGAGCAGCCTGTGTGTGAGAGAGGAGTGGGGAGCAGCCTGTGTGTGAGAGAGGAGTGGGGAGCAGCCTGTGTGAGAGAGGAGGAGCGGGGAGCAGCCTGTGTGTGAGAGAGGAGGAGCGGGGAGCAGCCTGTGTGTGAGAGAGGAGGAGCGGGGAGCAGCCTGTGTGTGAGAGAGGAGGAGCGGGGAGCAGCCTGTGTGAGAGATCAGAGATGGGGAGCAGCCTGTGTGAGAGAGGAGGAGTGGGGAGCAGCCTGTGTGAGAGAGGAGGAGTGGGGAGCAGCCTGTGTGAGAGAGGAGGAGTGGGGAGCAGCCTGTGTGAGAGAGGAGGAGTGGGGAGCAGCCTGTGTGAGAGAGGAGGAGTGGGGAGCAGCCTGTGTGAGAGAGGAGGAGTGGGGAGCAGCCTGTGTGAGAGAGGAGGAGTGGGGAGCAGCCTGTGTGAGAGAGGAGGAGTGGGGAGCAGCCTGTGTGAGAGAGGAGGAGTGGGGAGCAGCCTGTGTGAGAGAGGAGGAGTGGGGAGCAGCCTGTGTGAGAGAGGAGGAGTGGGGAGCAGCCTGTGTGAGAGAGGAGGAGTGGGGAGCAGCCTGTGTGAGAGAGGAGGAGTGGGGAGCAGCCTGTGTGTGAGAGAGGAGTGGGGAGCAGCCTGTGTGTGAGAGAGGAGTGGGGAGCAGCCTGTGTGAGAGAGGAGGAGTGGGGAGCAGCCTGTGTGATAGAGGAGGAGCGGGGAGCAGCCTGTGTGAGGGAGGAGGAGCGGGGAGCAGCCTGTGTGTGAGAGAGGAGTGGGGGGCAGCCTGTGTGAGGGAGGAGGAGCGGGGAGCAGCCTGTGTGATAGAGGAGGAGCGGGGAGCAGCCTGTGTGAGGGAGGAGGAGCGGGGAGCAGCCTGTGTGAGAGAGGAGGAGTGGGGAGCAGCCTGTGTGAGAGAGGAGGAGTGGGGAGCAGCCTGTGTGAGAGAGGAGGAGTGGGGAGCAGCCTGTGTGTGAGAGAGGAGTGGGGAGCAGCCTGTGTGTGAGAGAGGAGTGGGGAGCAGCCTGTGTGAGAGAGGAGGAGTGGGGAGCAGCCTGTGTGTGAGAGAGGAGTGGGGAGCAGCCTGTGTGAGAGAGGAGGAGTGGGGAGCAGCCTGTGTGAGAGAGGAGGAGTGGGGGGAAGCCTGTGTGTGAGAGAGGAGTGGGGAGCAGCCTGTGTGTGAGAGAGGAGTGGGGAGCAGCCTGTGTGTGAGAGAGGAGCGGGGAGCAGCCTGTGTGAGAGAGGAGGAGCGGGGAGCAGCCTGTGTGAGAGAGGAGGAGCGGGGAGCAGCCTGTGTGTGAGAGAGGAGGAGTGGGGAGCAGCCTGTGTGAGAGAGGAGGAGTGGGGAGCAGCCTGTGTGAGAGAGGAGGAGCGGGGAGCAGCCTGTGTGAGAGAGGAGGAGCGGGGAGCAGCCTGTGTGAGAGAGGAGGAGCGGGGAGCAGCCTGTGTGTGAGAGAGGAGGAGCGGGGAGCAGCCTGTGTGTGAGAGAGGAGGAGCGGGGAGCAGCCTGTGTGAGAGATCAGAGATGGGGAGCAGCCTGTGTGAGAGAGGAGGAGTGGGGAGCAGCCTGTGTGAGAGAGGAGGAGTGGGGAGCAGCCTGTGTGAGAGAGGAGGAGTGGGGAGCAGCCTGTGTGAGAGAGGAGGAGTGGGGAGCAGCCTGTGTGAGAGAGGAGGAGTGGGGAGCAGCCTGTGTGAGAGAGGAGGAGCGGGGAGCAGCCTGTGTGAGAGAGGAGGAGCGGGGAGCAGCCTGTGTGAGAGAGGAGGAGTGGGGAGCAGCCTGTGTGAGAGAGGAGGAGCGGGGAGCAGTCTGTGTGAGAGATCAGAGATGGGGAGCAGCCTGTGTGAGAGAGGAGGAGTGGGGAGCAGCCTGTGTGAGGGAGGAGGAGGGGGGAGCAGCCTGTGTGAGAGAGGAGGAGTGGGGAGCAGCCTGTGTGAGAGAGGAGGAGGGGGGAGCGGCCTGTGTGAGAGAGGAGGAGTGGGGAGCAGCCTGTGTGAGAGAGGAGGAGTGGGGAGCAGCCTGTGTGAGGGAGGAGGGGGGAGCGGCCTGTGTGAGAGAGGAGGAGTGGGGAGCAGCCTGTGTGAGAGAGGAGGAGTGGGGAGCAGCCTGTGTGAGAGATCAGAGATGGGGAGCAGCCTGTGTGAGAGAGGAGGAGTGGGGAGCAGCCTGTGTGAGGGAGGAGGAGGGGGGAGCAGCCTGTGTGAGAGAGGAGGAGCGGGGAGCAGCCTGTGTGAGAGAGGAGGAGCGGGGAGCAGCCTGTGTGAGGGAGGAGGAGCGGGGAGCAGCCTGTGTGAGAGAGGAGGAGTGGGGAGCAGCCTGTGTGAGAGAGGAGGAGTGGGGAGCAGCCTGTGTGAGGGAGGAGGAGCGGGGAGCAGCCTGTGTGAGAGAGGAGGAGCGGGGAGCAGCCTGTGTGAGGGAGGAGGAGCGGGGAGCAGCCTGTGTGAGGGAGGAGGAGCGGGGAGCAGCCTGTGTGAGAGAGGAGGAGCGGGGAGCAGCCTGTGTGAGAGAGGAGGAGCGGGGAGCAGCCTGTGTGAGGGAGGAGGAGTGGGGAGCAGCCTGTGTGAGAGAGAGGAGGAGTGGGGAGCAGCCTGTGTGAGGGAGGAGGAGTGGGGAGCAGCCTGTGTGGGAGAGGAGGAGCGGGGAGCAGCCTGTGTGAGAGAGGAGGAGTGGGGAGCAGCCTGTGTGAGAGAGGAGGAGTGGGGAGCAGCCTGTGTGAGAGAGGAGGAGTGGGGAGCAGCCTGTGTGAGGGAGGAGGAGTGGGGAGCAGCCTGTGTGAGAGAGGAGGAGTGGGGAGCAGCCTGTGTGAGAGAGGAGGAGTGGGGAGCAGCCTGTGTGAGGGAGGAGGAGTGGGGAGCAGCCTGTGTGAGGGAGGAGGAGTGGGGAGCAGCCTGTGTGAGAGAGGAGGAGCGGGGAGCAGCCTGTGTGAGAGATCAGAGATGGGGAGCAGCCTGTGTGAGAGAGGAGGAGTGGGGAGCAGCCTGTGTGAGGGAGGAGGAGTGGGGAGCAGCCTGTGTGAGAGAGGAGGAGTGGGGAGCAGCCTGTGTGAGGGAGGAGGAGTGGGGAGCAGCCTGTGTGAGAGAGGAGGAGTGGGGAGCAGCCTGTGTGAGAGAGGAGGAGTGGGGAGCAGCCTGTGTGAGAGAGGAGGAGTGGGGAGCAGCCTGTGTGAGGGAGGAGGAGTGGGGAGCAGCCTGTGTGAGGGAGGAGGAGTGGGGAGCAGCCTGTGTGAGGGAGGAGGAGTGGGGAGCAGCCTGTGTGAGGGAGGAGGAGTGGGGAGCAGCCTGTGTGAGGGAGGAGGAGTGGGGAGCAGCCTGTGTGAGGGAGGAGGAGTGGGGAGCAGCCTGTGTGAGGGAGGAGGAGTGGGGAGCAGCCTGTGTGAGAGAGGAGGAGTGGGGAGCAGCCTGTGTGAGGGAGGAGGAGTGGGGAGCAGCCTGTGTGAGGGAGGAGGAGTGAGGAGCAGCCTGTGTGAGGGAGGAGGAGTGGGGAGCAGCCTGTGTGAGGGAGGAGGAGTGGGGAGCAGCCTGTGTGAGAGAGGAGGAGTGGGGAGCAGCCTGTTTCAGAAAGGTGGCCCCATGTTCCGTCATCCAGGAAACAATGTATAAATGATCTCACCCTATGATGTGACTTGGATTCTCCCGCACTCGCAGTCCAGTTATCGGCCCCTTCAGCTGCTCCGAGGAGAAGGAGAATGCAGTGCCCCCTCCTGCACCGTACTCCCCCACAAAGGAAGAGCGACGGGACTGCACTATAGGATAAGGGGAAATGATGAAAGAAGAGCATAACGGAGGCCGCAACACGTCCAGGCATAATGTGCTGATAGTTTAGGCTTAAAGGGGATGTCCCAAGAACAAAGTTGATTTTAATCAATAGCTCTAATAATAATAATTTCCACAATCGGACGTTATATACGATGTTCCCCCCCGGGTGTAGTGTCTGTATACTCTGCTGTATGGGGAGATAAGGTATGCACACCAGTGACTATGTAAGGGGAATACATGAAATAGCAGAAACTGCTGTGTGAATACTGACTTGAAAAATCCAATAGCTATATGTAAGAGTGAATATGTGAAAAATGGAATCTGCATTACTGCCATGAACATATGAATCAAGAGAAATTTAGCTACTGAATTGATCAATGCAATAGACCCCAACATAGTGATGTTTTTTTAGGTTTTTGCACCCAGTTCGGACTTAGAATGGTGTTCCAAACGTTATTCCTATTTGTATACTCTTCTATGTCCTCCCCGGGTGTAGTGTCTGTATACTCTTCTGTGTCCTCCCCGGGTGTAGTGTCTGTATACTCTTCTGTGTCCTCCCCGGGTGTAATGTCTGTATACTCTTCTGTGTCCTCCCCGGGTGTAATGTCTGTATACTCTTCTGTGTCCTCCCCGGGTGTAGTGTCTGTATACTCTTCTGTGTCCTCCCCGGGTGTAATGTTTGTATACTCTTCTGTGTCCTCCCCGGGTGTAATGTCTGTATACTCTTCTGTGTCCTCCCCGAGTGTAATGTCTGTATACTCTTCTGTGTCTCCCCGGGTGTAATGTCTGTATACTCTTCTGTGTCCTCCCCGGGTGTAATGTCTGTATACTCTTCTGTGTCTCCCCGGGTGTAATGTCTGTATACTCTTCTGTGTCCTCCCCGGGTGTAATGTCTGTATACTCTTCTGTGTCTCCCCGGGTGTAATGTCTGTATACTCTTCTGTGTCCTCCCCGGGTGTAATGTCTGTATACTCTTCTGTGTCCTCCCCGGGTGTAGTGTCTGTATACTCTTCTGTGTCCTCCCCGGGTGTAGTGTCTGTATACTCTTCTGTGTCCTCCCCGGGTGTAATGTCTGTATACTCTTCTGTGTCCTCCCCGGGTGTAATGTCTGTATACTCTTCTGTGTCCTCCCCGGGTGTAGTGTCTGTATACTCTTCTGTGTCCTCCCCGGGTGTAATGTTTGTATACTCTTCTGTGTCCTCCCCGGGTGTAATGTCTGTATACTCTTCTGTGTCCTCCCCGAGTGTAATGTCTGTATACTCTTCTGTGTCTCCCCGGGTGTAATGTCTGTATACTCTTCTGTGTCCTCCCCGGGTGTAATGTCTGTATACTCTTCTGTGTCTCCCCGGGTGTAATGTCTGTATACTCTTCTGTGTCCTCCCCGGGTGTAATGTCTGTATACTCTTCTGTGTCTCCCCGGGTGTAATGTCTGTATACTCTTCTGTGTCCTCCCCGGGTGTAATGTCTGTATACTCTTCTGTGTCTCCCCGGGTGTAATGTCTGTATACTCTTCTGTGTCCTCCCCGGGTGTAATGTCTGTATACTCTTCTGTGTCCTCCCCGGATGTAATGTCTGTATACTCTTCTGTGTCCTCCCCGAGTGTAATGTCTGTATACTCTTCTGTGTCTCCCCGGGTGTAATGTCTGTATACTCTTCTATGTCCTCCCCGGGTGTAATGTCTGTATACTCTTCTATGTCCTCCCCGGGTGTAATGTCTGTATACTCTTCTGTGTCCTCCCCGGGTGTAATGTCTGTATACTCTTCTGTGTCCTCCCCGGGAGTAATGTCTGTATACTCTTCTGTGTCCTCCCCGGGTGTAATGTCTGTATACTCTTCTGTGTCTCCCCGGGTGTAATGTCTGTATACTCTTCTGTGTCTCCTCGAGTGTAATGTCTGTATACTCTTCTGTGTCCTCCCCGGGTGTAATGTCTGTATACTCTTCTGTGTCCTCCCCGGGTGTAATGTCTGTATACTCCTCTGTGTCCTCCCCGGGTGTAATGTCTGTATACTCTTCTGTGTCCTCCCCGGGTGTAGTGTCTGTATACTCCTCTGTGTCCTCCCCGGGTGTAATGTCTGTGTACTCTTCTGTGTCCTCCCCCGGGTGTTATGTCTGTATACTCTTCTGTGTCCTCCCCGGGTGTAATGTCTGTATACTCTTCTGTGTCCTCCCCGGGTGTAATGTCTGTATACTCTTCTGTGTCCTCCCCGGGTGTAATGTCTGTATACTCCTCTGTGTCCTCCCCGGGTGTAATGTCTGTGTACTCTTCTGTGTCCTCCCCCGGGTGTTATGTCTGTATACTCTTCTGTGTCCTCCCCGGGTGTAATGTCTGTATACTCTTCTGTGTCCTCCCCGGGTGTAATATCTGTATACTCTTCTGTCTCCTCCCCGGGTGTAATGTCTGTATACTCTTCTGTGTCTCCCCGGGTGTAATGTCTGTATACTCTTCTGTGTCTCCCCGGGTGTAATGTCTGTATACTCTTCTGTGTCCTCCCCGGGTGTAATGTCTGTATACTCTTCTGTGTCCTCCCCGGGTGTAATATCTGTATACTCTTCTGTTACCCCCCCGGGTGTAATGTCTGTATACTCTTCTGTTACCCCCCCGGGTGTAATGTCTGTATACTCCTCTGTGTCTCCCCGGGTGTAATGTCTGTATACTCTTCTGTCTCCTCCCCGGGTGTAATGTCTGTATACTCTTCTGTGTCCTCCCCGGGTGTAATGTCTGTATACTCTTCTGTGTCTCCTCGGGTGTAATGTCTGTATACTCTTCGGGTGTAATGTCTTTATACTCTTCTGTGTCTCCTCGGGTGTAATGTCTGTATACTCTTCTGTGTCTCCTCGGGTGTAATGTCTGTATACTCTTTGGGTGTAATGTCTGTATACTCTTCTGTGTCTCCTCGGGTGTAATGTCTGTATACTCTTCTGTGTCTCCCCGGGTGTAATGTCTGTATACTCTTTGGGTGTAATGTCTGTATACTCTTCTGTGTCTCCTCGGGTGTAATGTCTGTATACTCTTCTGTGTCTCCCCGGGTGTAATGTCTGTATACTCTCCTGTGTCCTCCCCGGGTGTAATGTCTGTATACTCTTCTGTCTCCTCCCCGGGTGTAGTGTCTGTATACTCTTCTGTATCCTCCCCGGGTGTAATGTCTGTATACTCTTCTGTCTCCTCCCCGGGTGTAATGTCTGTATACTCCTCTGTATCCTCCCTGGGTGTAATGTCTGTATACTCTTCTGTGTCCTCCCCGGGTGTAATGTCTGTATACTCTTCTGTGTCTCCTCGGGTGTAATGTCTGTATACTCTTCTGTGTCTCCTCGGGTGTAATGTCTGTATACTCTTCTGTGTCTCCTCGGGTGTAATGTCTGTATACTCTTTGGGTGTAATGTCTGTATACTCTTCTGTGTCTCCCCCGGGTGTAATGTCTGTATACTCTTCTGTCTCCTCCCCGGGTGTAATGTCTGTATACTCTTCTGTATCCTCCCCGGGTGTAATGTCTGTATACTCCTCTGTATCCTCCCCGGGTGTAATGTCTGTATACTCTTCTGTGTCCTCCCCGGGTGTAATGTCTGTATACTCTTCTGTGTCCTCCCCGGGTGTAATGTCTGTATACTCTTCTGTGTCCTCCCCGGGTGTAATGTCTGTATACTCTTCTGTGTCCTCCCCGGGTGTAATGTCTGTATACTCTTCTGTGTCTCCTCGGGTGTAATGTCTGTATACTCTTCTGTGTCTCCTCGGGTGTAATGTCTGTATACTCTTCTGTGTCTCCTCGGGTGTAATGCCTGTATACTCTTCTGTGTCCTCCCCGGGTGTAATGTCTGTATACTCTTCTGTGTCTCCTCGGGTGTAATGTCTGTATACTCTTCTGTGTCTCCTCGGGTGTAATGTCTGTATACTCTTTGGGTGTAATGCCTGTATACTCTTCTGTGTCCTCCCCGGGTGTAATGTCTGTATACTCTTCTGTATCCTCCCCGGGTGTAATGTCTGTATACTCTTCTGTGTCTCCTCGGGTGTAATGTCTGTATACTCTTTGGGTGTAATGCCTGTATACTCTTCTGTGTCCTCCCCGGGTGTAATGTCTGTATACTCTTCTGTATCCTCCCCGGGTGTAATGTCTGTATACTCTTCTGTGTCCTCCCCGGGTGTAATGTCTGTATACTCCTCTGTATCCTCCCCGGGTGTAATGTCTGTATACTCTTCTGTGTCCTCCCCGGGTGTAATGTCTGTATACTCCTCTGTATCCTCCCCGGGTGTAATGTCTGTATACTCTTCTGTGTCCTCCCCGGGTGTAATGTCTGTATACTCTTCTGTCTCCTCCCCGGGTGTAATGTCTGTATACTCCTCTGTATCCTCCCCGGGTGTAATGTCTGTATACTCTTCTGTGTCCTCCCCGGGTGTAATGTCTGTATACTCTTCTGTCTCCTCCCCGGGTGTAGTGTCTGTATACTCTTCTGTGTCCTCCCCGGGTGTAATGTTTGTATACTCTTCTGTGTCCTCCCCGGGTGTAATGTCTGTATACTCTTCTGTGTCCTCCCCGGGTGTAATGTCTGTATACTCTTCTGTGTCCTCCCCGGGTGTAATGTCTGTATACTCTTCTGTGTCCTCCCCGGGTGTAATGTCTGTATACTCTTCTGTGTCCTCCCCGGGTGTAATGTCTGTATACTCTTCTGTGTCCTCCCCGGGTGTAGTGTCTGTATACTCTTCTGTGTCCTCCCCGGGTGTAATGTTTGTATACTCTTCTGTGTCCTCCCCGGGTGTAATGTCTGTATACTCTTCTGTCTCCTCCCCGGGTGTAATGTCTGTATATTCTTCTGTGTCTCCCCCGGGTGTAATGTCTGTATATTCTTCTGTGTCTCCCCCGGGTGTAATGTCTGTATACTCTTCTGTCTCCTCCCCGGGTGTAATGTCTGTATACTCTTCTGTCTCCTCCCCGGGTATAATGTCTGTATACTCCTCTGTGTCCTCCCCGGGTGTAATGTCTGTATACTCTTCTGTGTCTCCCCGGGTGTAATGTCTGTATACTCTTCTGTGTCCTCCCCGGGTGTAATGTCTGTATACTCTTCTGTGTCCTCCCCGGGTGTAATGTCTGTGTACTCTTCTGTGTCCTCCCCGGGTGTAATGTCTGTATACTCTTCTGTGTCCTCCCCGGGTGTAATGTCTGTATACTCTTCTGTGTCCTCCCCGGGTGTAATGTCTGTATACTCTTCTGTGTCTCCCCCGGGTGTAATGTCTGTATACTCTTCTGTGTCCTCCCCGGGTGTAATGTCTGTATACTCTTCTGTGTCCTCCCCGGGTGTAGTGTCTGTATACTCTCCTGTGTCCTCCCCGGGTGTAATGTCTGTATACTCTCCTGTGTCCTCCCCGGGTGTAGTGTCTGTATACTCTTCTGTGTCTCCCCCGGGTGTAATGTCTGTATACTCTTCTGTGTCCTCCCCGGGTGTAATGTCTGTATACTCTTCTGTGTCCTCCCCGGGTGTAATGTCTGTATACTCTTCTGTCTCCTCCCCGGGTGTAATGTCTGTATACTCTTCTGTGTCCTCCCCGGGTGTAATGTCTGTGTACTCTTCTGTGTCCTCCCCGGGTGTAATGTCTGTATACTCTTCTGTGTCTCCCCCGGGTGTAATGTCTGTATACTCTTCTGTGTCCTCCCCGGGTGTAATGTCTGTATACTCTTCTGTGTCCTCCCCGGGTGTAATGTCTGTATACTCTTCTGTGTCCTCCCCGGGTGTAATGTCTGTGTACTCTTCTGTGTCCTCCCCGGGTGTAATGTCTGTATACTCTTCTGTGTCCTCCCCGGGTGTAATGTCTGTATACTCTTCTGTGTCCTCCCCGGGTGTAATGTCTGTATACTCTTCTGTGTCTCCCCCGGGTGTAATGTCTGTATACTCTTCTGTGTCCTCCCCGGGTGTAATGTCTGTATACTCTTCTGTGTCCTCCCCGGGTGTAATATCTGTATACTCTTCTGTGTCCTCCCCGGGTGTATTGTCTGTATACTCTTCTGTGTCCTCCCCGGGTGTAATGTCTGTATACTCTTCTGTGTCCTCCCCGGGTGTAATGTTTGTATACTCTTCTGTGTCCTCCCCGGGTGTAGTGTCTGTATACTCTTCTGTGTCCTCCCCGGGTGTAGTGTCTGTATACTCTTCTGTATCCTCCCCGGGTGTAATGTCTGTATACTCTTCTGTGTCCTCCCCGGGTGTAATGTCTGTATACTCTTCTGTGTCCTCCCCGGGTGTAATGTCTGTATACTCTTCTGTGTCCTCCCCGGGTGTAATGTCTGTATACTCTTCTGTGTCCTCCCCGGGTGTAGTGTCTGTATACTCTTCTGTGTCTCCCTGGGTGTAATGTGTGTATACTCTTCTTTGTCTCCCCGGGTGTAATGTCTGTATACTCTTCTGTGTCCTCCCCGGGTGTAATGTCTGTATACTCTTCTGTGTCCTCCCCGGGTGTAATGTCTGTATACTGTCTTGCATCCTCCCTTACCCAGTAGATGTGGTATGATCAGACCATGTCCTGTACGGTCAGACACAGCCATTACACAGTACACAGCAGGGGCACGTATATAAGATTATCTCAGCAGAGGAACATTGTATATAACGTCCAATTGTGGAAATTATTATTATTATTCCAAGATCTATTCATTTAAATCCACTTTGTTTGTGAGAAAACCCATTTAACGACGGATTCGTATGAGCGTCAGATGATAAAGACCCCGCAGATTTTATACTCACCACTAGAGGCCACCGAAGAGCCCAGGAGCAGGCACAGCAGAGCCAGCATCGTGCAGACAGTGAGTGCAGCGCCGGCCGGAGGAGTCACTGGTCAGCGCTAAAACCAAAGAGAACAGATATAGTAATGTATAGTGAGAGTACCTCCATTGTTATACTGATAATGATCTACCACTGAGAGTACCTCCATTGTTACACTGAGAGTGATCTACCACTGAGAGTACCTCCATTGTTACACTGATAATGATCTACCACTGAGAGTACCCCCATTGTTACACTGATTATGATCTACCACTGAGAGTACCCCCATTGTTACACTGATTATGATCTACCACTGAGAGTACCCCCATTGTTACACTGATTATGATCTACCACTGAGAGTACCTCCATTGTTACACTGAGAGTGATCTACCACTGAGAGTACCCCCATCAATGCTAAGTCCATATCTGGGGGGTTCTGGGACCCTGTGACTTGTCTATTGCCCTCTTTCGTCCCTGTGGTCCTGCAGGAGTCGCTCACCTGGTGTCGGTCGCGGGGATGTGACTGTGCCTCTCATTGTCTGTATATATAGGCTCCTCGGCCTCCGGGCACCATATGGCGCCCATCACTGCCAATTTCCCTGTGGTATTTGCGGTGCCCATAGAGTAAATGTGACCCGGAGAGATAAGATCAGCACCACACGGCCCTATCACTTTATGGCGGCTCATATAACCTCACCACACAGCACATGAGTGTATGATAAGAGGGGAATCAAGGGGCAAAAATGGCAGAAAGACCCGCGAGGGGGGGGCGCTTCCTCCACATCAGCCACGTCAGCTGCCAATGTGATCAGTTATTTAGTCACAGTCGCCCGGGCTTCATAGAGCCGCAGTCTCCCTCCACCGGCCTCTGGCTCCTCTTCTCTCTGTATTGTTGTGCCGCCCCTGCAGCAGTCGAACCGCTCGGATCCGGGGTCTGCTGTGGCTCGAGGGTCTCCGGACCCGGGGGCTTACGGCCACTTCAAATGAAAAGGGGGTATTTACAGGGGATAAGAGTTTGTGACGCCACCCGTTGTTCGCGGTAAGGGAGTACCGCCGATGGCAGTACCCGGGGGAGATGGAGTGGGGCAGCCAGATGACGTTCCCTCTACGGGTAGGGGAGGCCCCAGGACTCGTGATGATGAGGTGTAGGGGAGCGTGGTGCAGGTTGGGAGCAGGGGGGGTTAGTGTACTCACTCAGGCAGTGTTGGTAGTGATGCGACCGCAAAGCAGACTCTGACACAGGAGTAACCCACGTCTCTGGGTGCCGCTGCCACTTCAGGGGAGCTCGTCCGGGAGTCCGCTCCCGTTGGTATTGCTGATGGTCTGGTCCTGCCTCCATGCACTGTATTTTAGATGTTCTGAGTGACCCCTCGGCTTGAAGCTGTCGGGGTCCCGCTCCCCACTGTTAAGTAGAGGAGCTGTGCTCTCGATGACTGACACTTGGGATTTGAGTGGGCCGCATGGGTTGGAGAACCCTATCCCCCTCGTTGTGTTGGTGCCTTCGATCTCTGAGCTCTTGGGGAAAGTTCATAGAGAGACTATCCTCCACAGGTTAATTATCAGGTTGCATGAAGCTACTCCCTGATCTAGGGTCCAGTACCCCGCCGTGCTTAAACCGGTCCGGTTACTAGGTACTCCAGTGCCAACCGTTCTCCAAAACTAAGTCTGGCTCCTTTCTCCAGTACCCTTCAACCAAGTCTCCAACTCCTTCGGTCCCAGACCACTGTCTGCGGCCTAGCCATAGTCTCTCCTAGGGAGCTCCTTCTCCCCTAGCTCCTCACTCTGAGGGCTACCACTCCACTCCTCTCCCAGCTCCTCTCTCACTGAAAGCTGAACTCACTAAGTCCCTCCCACCAGTCTGCCTGACCCCTAGGCGAGTGGCCCTGTTCAAGGTTCATGGTGTGCCTGACAGGGTGTGGTGTGAGGTGTGGCTAGGATTTGACTGCTGATAGAAGCAATACCAAAGGTTAGGATCCCAGAACCATGAGGGGTTGAGTCCTGCACCAACAGATAAAGAGTGCAGTCCCCTGTGACGCCCTGACTAGTCCAGGGGCGTCACATTGTCTCTCCCTGATCCCTCCATTCTCTCTAAATGCTCCGAACTCACTGACTCCGCCTATCTGACTCCAACTGTCTATCAGACTCCTCCTCTCTGACTCCTCACTGACTGATGCCTCACTCAGTGACTCCACCAACATAGGATATTGTACCACACATTACAAGATTAGATACACAGCTCATCAGACAGTATCACACAGGAGAGGATTAGATACACAGCTCAGCAGACAGTATTACACAGGAGAGGATTAGATACACAGCTCAGCAGACAGTATCACACAGGAGAGGATTAGATACACAGCTCAGCAGACAGTATCACACAGGAGAGGATTAGATACACAGCTCAGCAGACAGTATCACACAGGAGAGGATTAGATACACAGCTCAGCAGACAGTATCACACAGGAGAGGATTAGATACACAGCTCAGCAGACAGTATCACACAGGAGAGGATTAGATACACAGCTCAGCAGACAGTATCACACAGGAGAGGATTAGATACACAGCTCAGCAGACAGTATCACACAGGAGAGGATTAGATACACAGCTCAGCAGACAGTATCACACAGGAGAGGATTAGATACACAGCTCAGCAGACAGTATCACACAGGAGAGGATTAGATACACAGCTCAGCAGACAGTATCACACAGGATAGGATTAGATACACAGCTCAGCAGACAGTATCACACAGGTGAGGATTAGATACACAGCTCAGCAGACAGTATCACACAGGTGAGGATTAGATACACAGCTCAGCAGACAGTATCACACAGGATAGGATTAGATACACAGCTAAGCAGACAGTGTCACACAGGAGAGGATTAGATACACGGCTCAGCAGACAGTATCACACAGGAGAGGATTAGATACACGGCTCAGCAGACAGTATCACACAGGATAGGATTAGATACACGGCTCAGCAGACAGTATCACACAGGAGAGGATTAGATACACGGCTCAGCAGACAGTATCACACAGGAGAGGATTAGATACACGGCTCAGCAGACAGTATCACACAGGAGAGGATTAGATACACAGCTCAGCAGACAGTATCACACAGGAGAGGATTAGATACACGGCTCAGCAGACAGTATCACACAGGAGAGGATTAGATACACAGCTCAGCAGACAGTATCACACAGGAGAGGATTAGATACACGGCTCAGCAGACAGTATCACACAGGATAGGATTAGATACACGGCTCAGCAGACAGTATCACACAGGAGAGGATTAGATACACGGCTCAGCAGACAGTATCACACAGGATAGGATTAGATACACGGCTCAGCAGACAGTATCACACAGGAGAGGATTAGATACACAGCTCAGCAGACAGTATCACACAGGAGAGGATTAGATACACGGCTCAGCAGACAGTATCACACAGGAGAGGATTAGATACACGGCTCAGCAGACAGTATCACACAGGATAGGATTAGATACACGGCTCAGCAGACAGTATCACACAGGAGAGGATTAGATACACGGCTCAGCAGACAGTATCACACAGGAGAGGATTAGATACACGGCTCAGCAGACAGTATCACACAGGAGAGGATTAGATACACGGCTCAGCAGACAGTATCACACAGGAGAGGATTAGATACACAGCTCAGCAGGGTCACATTATCAGTGCACAGCTGTGCTGTTCCCGTGGTCCACGTTGTGTGCTGAGGCCGTGGCTCGGGTCCAGTTTGTGGCCTCGGATAATGATAAGTGGTGATTACAGTGATGGGGAGTCACTGCCGCCTGTACACGGTGACGTTAGCGGCGGTGCCCCCCGGACTCCTCACACCCCTGTGCGGTATAGTTCTGCCCCCAGGATCCCCGGTACCATGTGTGGGTACAGGAGGGTCTTGTACTCAGTATATACAGTGTGTGGCCCCTTGTCACTGAGCCGGGCATTTCATCTATAGTCAGGACCCAGCCACTCTCTGCCCTTATTCACATTGAGGTCTACTGTGACATATGGTGAGGGGTTAATACTGCAGAGCGTTAGGTACCGTCCTGATTCGGGTACACCTTGTCGCGGTGGGCTGGCTTCACGCTTTGTGTACCCTGTGTTTATTTCTCTGCACTATGCTGTTATGTATGTACAGCAGGGTAGGCGTCCATATTATTTTCCTCTTGGGTTCCTTTATCTTATGGCCAGTGTGAACATGCGCTTATAAGTTGCATATATACCGACTCACGCTCCGGCTCAGTTTTTTGTTTTTGGTTGGTGTAGATATAGGAGCGGCCCCAGCTCCTGCAGAACCTCTTGTCTCCGGCATCTGACGACTCTCACTACCTGCCAATAAAATGGCAAATAATGGACAGCGGCTGGATTACATGACACCCCAAGACATGACAGCCATGGAGGCCGAACAAGTAAAGTGATCCCCAATCACTGCCATGTGCAGCATCTGATTGGCCGTCACTGCGGGAAATGACGGTGTCCGCTGCCGGTGACCCATCAACCGGCGGTGATTTTACCATAAAAATGTGTTCACCGGAGAAAAGATCACAGGGATCAATGGAAGCAGAGGACATCTAGTGGACACACACACAACTGCACATACATACACTGTATACAGGACTAGATCCCAAAGATGTGATACTGTACCGAGACGTGTATCTAATCCTTTCCTGTGTGATACTGTGCCGAGTCATGTATCTAATCCTCCCCTGTGCGATACTGTCTACTGAGCTGTGTATCTAATCCTATCCTGTGTGATACTGTCTGCTGAGCTGTGTATCTAATACTCTCCTGTGTGATACTGTCTGCTGAGCTGTGTATCTAATCCTATCCTGTGTGATACTGTCTGCTGAGCCGTGTATCTAATCCTGTCCTGTGTGATACTGTCTGCTGAGCTGTGTATCTAATCCTCTCCTGTGTGATACTGTCTGCTGAGCTGTGTATCTAATCCTCTCCTGTGTGATACTGTCTGCTGAGCTGTGTATCTAATCTTATCCTGTGTGATACTGTCTGCTGAGCTGTGTATTTAATCCTATCCTGTGTGATAGTCTACTGAGCTGTGTATCTAATCCTATCCTGTGTGATACTGTCTGCTGAGCCGTGTATCTAATCCTCTACTGTGTGATACTGTCTGCTGAGCTGTGTATCTAATCCTGTCCTGTGTGATACTGTCTGCTGAGCCGTGTATCTAATCCTGTCCTGTGTGATACTGTCTACTGGGCCGTGTATCTAATCCTATCCTGTGTGATACTGTCTGCTGAGCCGTGTACCTAATCCTCTCCTGTGTGATACTGTCTGCTGAGCTGTGTATCTAATACTCTCCTGTGTGATACTGTCTACTGAGCTGTGTATCTAATCCTATCCTGTGTGATACTGTCTGCTGAGCCGTGTATCTAATCCTCTCCTGTGTGATACTGTCTGCTGAGCTGTGTATCTAATCCTCTCCTGTGTGATACTGTCTGCTGAGCTGTGTATCTAATCCTCTCCTGTATGATACTGTCTGCTGGGCCATGTATCTAATACTCTCCTGTGTGATACTGTCTGCTGAGCCGTGTATCTAATCCTATCCTGTGTGATATTGTCTGCTGAGCTGTGTATCTAATCCTATCCTGTGTGATACTGTCTGCTGAGCTGTATCTAATCCTCTCCTGTGTGATACTGTCTGCTGAGCTGTATCTAATCCTCTCCTGTGTGATACTGTCTGCTGAGCTGTGTATCTAATCCTATCCTGTGTGATACTGTCTGCTGAGCTGTGTATCTAATCCTCTCCTGTGTGATACTGTCTGCTGAGCTGTGTATCTAATCCTCTCCTGTGTGATACTGTCTGTTGAGCTGTGTATCTAATCCTCTCCTGTGTGATACTGTCTGCTGAGCTGTGTATCTAATCCTCTCCTGTGTGATACTGTCTGCTGAGCTGTGTATCTAATCCTATCCTGTGTGATACTGTCTGCTGAGCCGTGTATCTAACCCTATCCTGTGTGATATTGTCTGCTGAGCCGTGTATCTAATCCTATCCTGTGTGATACTGTCTGCTGAGCTGTGTATCTAATCCTCTCCTGTGTGATACTGTCTGCTGAGCTGTGTATCTAATCCTCTCCTGTGTGATACTGTCTGCTGAGCCGTGTATCTAATCCTGTCCTGTGTGATACTGTCTGCTGAGCCGTGTACCTAATCCTCTCCTGTGTGATACTGTCTGCTGAGCCGTGTACCTAATCCTCTCCTGTGTGATACTGTCTGCTGAGCTGTGTATCTAATCCTCTCCTGTGTGATACTGTCTGCTGGGACATGTATCTAATCCTATCCTGTGTGATATTGTCTGCTGAGCTGTGTATCTAATCCTATCCTGTGTGATACTGTCTGCTGAGCTGTATCTAATCCTCTCCTGTGTGGTACTGTCTGCTGAGCTGTATCTAATCCTCTCCTGTGTGATACTGTCTGCTGAGCTGTGTATCTAACCCTATCCTGTGTGATGCTCTCTGCTGAGCTGTGTATCTAATCCTCTCCTGTGTGATACTGTCTGCTGAGCTGTGTATGTAATCCTCTCCTGTGTGATACTGTCTGCTGAGCTGTGTATGTAATCCTGTCCTGTGTGATACTGTCTGCTGAGCTGTGTATCTAATCCTCTCCTGTGTGATACTGTCTGCTGGGCCATGTATCTAATCCTCTCCTGTGTGATACTGTCTGCTGGGACATGTATCTAATCCTATCCTGTGTGATATTGTCTGCTGAGCTGTGTATCTAATCCTATCCTGTGTGATACTGTCTGCTGAGCTGTATCTAATCCTCTCCTGTGTGGTACTGTCTGCTGAACCGTGTATCTAATCCTATCCTGTGTGATACTGTCTGCTGAGCCGTGTATCTAATCCTCTCCTGTGTGATACTGTCTGCTGAGCTGTGTATGTAATCCTGTCCTGTGTGATACTGTCTGCTGAGCTGTATCTAATCCTCTCCTGTGTGATACTGTCTGCTGAGCCGTGTATCTAATCCTCCCCTGTGTGATACTGTCTGCTGAGCTGTGTATGTAATCCTGTCCTGTGTGATACAGTCTGCTGAGCCGTGTATCTAATCCTCTCCTGTGTGATACTGTCTGCTGAGCCGTGTATCTAATCCTATCCTGTGTGATACTGTCTGCTGAGCTGTGTATCTAATCCTCTCCTGTGTGATACTGTCTGCTGAGCCGTGTATCTAATCCTCTCCTGTGTGATACTGTCTGCTGAGCTGTGTATCTAATCCTCTCCTGTGTGATACTGTCTGCTGAGCTGTGTATCTAATCCTCTCCTGTGTGATACTATCTGCTGAGCTGTGTATCTAATCCTCTCCTGTGTGATACTGTCTGCTGAGCTGTGTATCTAATCCTCTCCTGTGTGATACTGCCTGCTGAGCCGTGTATCTAATCCTCTCCTGTGTGATACTGTCTGCTGAGCCGTGTATCTAATCCTGTCCTGTGTGATACTGTCTGCTGAGCCGTGTATCTAATCCTCTCCTGTGTGATACTGTCTGCTGAGCCGTGTATCTAATCCTCTCCTGTGTGATACTGTCTGCTGAGCCGTGTATCTAATCCTATCCTGTGTGATACTGCCTGCTGAGCTGTATCTAATCCTCTCCTGTGTGATACTGTCTGCTGGGCCATGTATCTAATCCTCTCCTGTGTGATACTGTCTGCTGGGCCATGTATCTAATCCTGGGCACACGGTGAGATGCCCCAGTCCCCTATCACACAGGTATGATGGCTGCGGTGCTCGGCGTCAGTACAGGAGACATAAGACAGGTTTCAGCTTCATGTTTTATTTCAGGGGTGACACATTGGTAACAGGTGACGTGTCGGGGGTCCGGGGGTCGCTCGGCCCCTCAGTGTTTAGTGATTTACAGGTGAGGGGGCAGATGACGTACAGACAGGAGCGCGGGGATCGGGCACTACTTGGCGCAGTGGTCACAGTTGCTGCTGGCATAGTCCCAGTGGAAGCCGATGGCATCGATGACAGATCCGGAGCTGCCGCTGATGTACCTCAGGACGGTGTTGGGGTGCAGGGGGGCGCCATTGAAACTGGTGCCGTAATCTTTACCGATGGCGAACTGACGCCCTTTATTTGTGACGATCATCAACTTCCTGAGATACGAGGAATATTTCCCAGATACTTGGATGACGTGCTCCCCGGGGTGCAGGAAGATCTCCTCCAAATCTCCCAAGGAGCCCCCCTTATAGTCTGACCAGGTGGTGCCATAACGGACCTGTATCCTGAGGGGAAAACAGCCATGAAACCCTCCAACCACACACACAACACCACCAACAGGGGGCAGCATTATAGCAGTTATATTCTTGTACATAGGGGCAGTATTATAGTAGTTATATTCTTGTACATAGGAGCAGTATTATAGTAGTTATATTCTTGTATATAGGGGCAGTATTATAGTAGTTATATTCTTGTATATAGGGGCAGTATTATAGTAGTTATATTCTTGTACATAGGGGCAGTATTATA
Organism: Anomaloglossus baeobatrachus; assembly: GCF_048569485.1. Taxonomy (NCBI): domain Eukaryota; kingdom Metazoa; phylum Chordata; class Amphibia; order Anura; family Aromobatidae; genus Anomaloglossus; species Anomaloglossus baeobatrachus. Next base: position 301,183,239 of record NC_134359.1, read on the forward strand.
GTAGTTATATTCTTGTATATAGGGGGCAGTATTATAGTAGTTATATTCTTGTACATAGGGGCAGTATTATAGTAGTTATATTCTTGTATATAGGGGGCAGTATTATAGTAGTTATATTCTTGTACATAGGGGCAGTATTATAGTAGTTATATTCTTGTACATAGGGGCAGTATTATAGTAGTTATATTCTTGTATATAGGGGGCAGTATTATAGTAGTTATATTCTTGTACATAGGGGCAGTATTATAGTAGTTATATTCTTGTACATAGGGGCAGTATTATAGTAGTTATATTCTTGTATATAGGGGGCAGTATTATAGTAGTTATATTCTTGTATATAGGGGGCAGTATTATAGTAGTTATATTCTTGTATATAGGGGCAGTATTATAGTAGTTATATTCTTGTATATAGGGGGCAGTATTATAGTAGTTATATTCTTGTACATAGGGGCAGTATTATAGCAGTTACAGTTAGGTCCAGAAATCTTTGGCCAGTGACACAATTTTGGCGAGTTGGGCTCTGCATGCCACCACATTGGATTTGAAATGAAACCTCTACAACAGAATTCAAGTGCAGATTGTAACGTTTAATTTGAAGGTTTGAACAAAAATATCTGATAGAAATTGTAGGAATTGTCACATTTCTTTACAAACACTCCACATTTTAGGAGGTCAAAAATAATTGGACAAATAAACCAAACCCAAACAAAATATTTTTATTTTCAATATTTTGTTGCGAATCCTTTGGAGGCAATCACTGCCTTAAGTCTGGAACCCATGGACATCACCAAACGCTGGGTTTCCTCCTTCTTAATGCTTTGCCAGGCCTTTACAGCCGCAGCCTTCAGGTCTTGCTTGTTTGTGGGTCTTTCCGTCTTAAGTCTGGATTTGAGCAAGTGAAATGCATGCTCAATTGGGTTAAGATCTGGTGATTGACTTGGCCATTGCAGAATGATCCACTTTTTTGCACTCATGAACTCCTGGGTAGCTTTGGCTGTATGCTTGGGGTCATTGTCCATCTGTACTATGAAGCGCCGTCCGATCAACTTTGCGGCATTTGGCTGAATCTGGGCTGAAAGTATATCCCGGTACACTTCAGAATTCATCTGGCTACTCTTGTCTGCTGTTATGTCATCAATAAACACAAGTGACCCAGTGCCATTGAAAGCCATGCATGCCCATGCCATCACGTTGCCTCCACCATGTTTTACAGAGGATGTGGTGTGCCTTGGATCATGTGCCGTTCCCTTTCTTCTCCAAACTTTTTTCTTCCCATCATTCTGGTACAGGTTGATCTTGGTCTCATCTGTCCATAGAATACTTTTCCAGAACTGAGCTGGCTTCATGAGGTGTTTTTCAGCAAATGTAACTCTGGCCTGTCTATTTTTGGAATTGATGAATGGTTTGCATCTAGATGTGAACCCTTTGTATTTACTTTCATGGAGTCTTCTCTTTACTGGTGACTTAGAGACAGATACACCTACTTCACTGAGAGTGTTCTGGACTTCAGTTGATGTTGTGAACGGGTTCTTCTTCACCAAAGAAAGTATGCGGCGATCATCCACCACTGTTGTCATCCGTGGACGCCCAGGCCTTTTTGAGTTCCCAAGCTCACCAGTCAATTCCTTTTTTCTTCGGCGCTCCATTGGGAGACCCAGACGATTGGGTGTATAGCTACTGCCTCCGGAGGCCACACAAAGCATTACACTAAAAAGTGTAAGGCCCCTCCCCTTCTGGCTATACACCCCCCGTGGGATCACGGGCTGCTCAGTTTTCAAGCTTTGTGCGAAGGAGGTCAGACATCCACGCATAGCTCCACTGTTTAGTCAGCAGTAGCTGCTGACTATATCGGATGGAAGAAAAGAGGGCCCATGCTAAAGGGCCCCCAGCATGCTCCCTTCTCACCCCACTCTTGTTGGCGGTGTTTGTTAAGGTTGAGGTACCCATTGCGGGTACGGAGGCTGGAGCCCACATGCTGCTTTCCTTCCCCATCCCCCTGAGGGCTCTGGTGAAGTGGCATCTTACCGGCCTCCAGACTCTGAGGCCGGGCTCCGTCCACAGACCCGGAGATCCTGCTGGATACGGAGCTGGGTACCGTCAGGGACAAGGCCCTGCAACATCCAGGTACTCTGTGTCCCCGTACAGACAGGCACAGACACACTCCAGCGTTGCTGGGTGTTCTAGTGCGCCGGGGACAGTAGCGCTTGGGTTATACTCACTGCAGCTTAGCTGAGTGAGTTTATGTGTGGGGAACTTCCGCGCCGCCTGCGGCGCGGCTGAGACTTGTGGTGCGCCGGGGACTTTGCGCCGACCGTGCTTTTACGACGGCAGCGCTTCTAACTTTAGTCCCCGGCTTCTGCGGCCTGGTTACGTTCGTTCCCGCCCCCAGCCCTGTCAGTCAGGGAAGAGGAGAGACGCTGTACAATAGTCAGCGCCGAGGGCTGGAGTCTTATTTACATACTCCAGCCCTCTCACTGGGCACAGTGGGACGCCAGTTTCCCGCTCTTTGTCTGCAGCACGCCCACGGCCCGCCCCTCTTCACAGGACGCCGGCAGCCATTCCTGCACGCAGTCTGAGCTGGAGAACGGACATAGCCCTGGGAGACCCAGACAGGGGATTCTGGCGACCACACACCCGCTGTTAAGCGGGCGGTAAGCAGCACCTAGGTGCTGACCCCACTAGTGCCACAGTGTTGTTTTGTGTACTTTTCTCTGTACCTTTATATATTGCACTGTACGGTCGCTTCTTGGCTTATACCCCTATATTGCTCTGAGGAGACAACAGCATGTCATCCGCAAAAAGCAAGGGTGCCAAGGCACAGGCTTCATATGCTGCCTGTACCGCATGTGGGGCTGATCTACCGGCAGGTTCCACTGACCCCCATTGTGTGCAATGTTCGGTCCCTGTGCCACTTCGTCAGCCGGAGTCTATGCTAGTAGTGGCCCAGGCAGAGACGCCTGTGAACCCTGCCCCGGTGACGGGGACAGACTTTGCAGTTTTTGCTGATAAGATGTCTGTGACTATGACAAAAATTCTAGAAACTCCAGGCCGGTCACTCAGACCATGGGCACTGTTGATTCAATGTTCCCCGGTCCCCCTCAGTTAGAACTAATCCGTGCTCCAAGGGGGTCCCAGGCATCACAGGCTGAAGGCTCTGACTCGGACGACAGTCCCAGACAGCCTAAGCGAGCTCGCTGGGAGAGACCCTCGGCGTCATCACGCTGGTCAGGGTCTCAGCGAGAGGATTCTCTGTATGATGAGACAGAGCTAGGTGATCATGAGTCTAATCCTGAGACCGCTCTCAACCTGGATACCCCTGATGGTGACGCCATGGTGAATGATCTTATAGCGGCCATCAATAGACTGCTGGATATTTCTCCTCCAGCGGAGGATGCAGCAGCACAGCAGGAGAAATTCCATTTCAGGTATCCCAAGCGTAAATTGAGTACTTTTCTGGACCACTCTGACTTCAGAGAAGCAGTCCAGAAACACCATGCTTGTCCAGATAAGCGTTTCTCCAAACGTCTTAAGGATACACGTTATCCCTTTCCCCCTGACGTGGTCAAACGCTGGACCCAGTGTCCAAAGGTGGACCCCCCAATCTCCAGGCTTGCGGCGAGATCCATAGTTGCAGTGGAAGATGGGGCTTCACTTAAAGATGCCAATGACAGACAGATGGACCTTTGGTTGAAATCTGTCTATGAAGCTATCGGCGCGTCGTTTGCTCCAGCATTCACAGCCGTGTGGGCACTCCAAGCTATTTCAGCTGGTCTGGCGCAGGTGGACTCCGTCATACGTCCATCAGTGCCGCAAGTGGCGTCCTTGACCTCGCAAATGTCTGCGTTTGCGACTTACGCTATCAATGCGGTCTTAGACTCTACCAGCCGTACGTCAATGGCGTCCGCCAACTCTGTGGTTTTACGCAGAGCCTTATGGTTAAAGGAATGGAAAGCAGATTCTGCTTCCAAAAAATGCTTAACCAGTTTGCCATTATCTCAGGACAGACTGTTTGGTGAGCAATTGGCTGAAATCATTAAACAGTCCAAGGGTAAGGACTCTTCCTTACCCCAGCCCAGATCAAGCAAACCTCAACAGTGGAGGGGACAGTCGAGGTTTCGGTCCTTTCGAGGCTCGGGCAGGGCCCAATTCTCCTCGTCCAAAAGGACTCAGAAGGAGCAGAGGAGCTCAGATTCCTGGCGGGCTCACTCACGCCCAAAGAAAGCAGCCGGAGGAACCGCTTCCAAGCCGGCTGCCTCATGACTTTCGGCCTCCTCTCTCCGCATCCTCGGTCGGTGACAGGCTCTCCCGCTTTTGCGACATTTGGCTGCCACAGGTCAAAGACCGGTGGGTAACAGACATTTTGTCTCACGGGTACCGGATAGAGTTCAGTTCTCGTCCTCCGCCTCGGTTCGTCAGAACTTCCCCACATCCCGACCGAGCCGATGCTCTTCTGCAGGCGGTGTGCTCTCTAAGGGCAGAAAGAGTGGTGATCCCTGTTCCTCTTCAGGAACGAGGTCAAGGTTTTTACTCCAATCTGTTTGTGGTGCCAAAAAAGGACGGCTCTTTCCGTCCTGTTCTGGACCTAAAACTGCTCAACAAGCACGTGAAAACCAGGCGGTTCCGGATGGAATCTCTCCGCTCCGTCATTGCCTCGATGTCTCAAGGAGATTTCCTAGCATCAATAGACATCAAAGATGCTTATCTCCACGTGCCGATTGCTCCAGAGCACCAGCGTTTTCTACGCTTCGTTATAGGAGACGAACACCTTCAGTTCGTAGCCCTGCCATTTGGTCTGGCGACAGCCCCACGGGTTTTCACCAAGGTCATGGCGGCAGTGGTAGCAGTCTTGCACTCTCAGGGACACTCGGTGATCCCTTACTTGGACGATCTACTTGTCAAGGCACCCTCTCAAGAGGCATGCCAACACAGCCTGAACGTTGCGCTGGAGACTCTCCGGACTTTCGGGTGGATCATCAACTTTTCAAAGTCAAATCCGTCACCGACCCAATCACTAACATATCTTGGCATGGAGTTTCATACTCTCTCAGCGATAGTGAAGCTTCCGATGGACAAGCAGCGTTCACTACAGACAGGGGTGCACTCTCTCCTTCAAGGCCAGTCGCACCCCTTAAGACGCCTCATGCACTTCCTGGGGAAGATGGTGGCAGCAATGGAGGCAGTCCCGTTTGCGCAGTTTCATCTGCGCCCACTTCAATGGGACATTCTCCGCCAATGGGACGGGAAGTCGACGTCCTTAGACAGGAAAGTCTCCCTTTCCCAGACGGCCAAGGACTCTCTTCAATGGTGGCTTCTTCCCACCTCATTATCACAAGGAAGGTCCTTCCTACCCCCATCCTGGGCGGTGGTCACGACAGACGCGAGTCTGTCAGGGTGGGGAGCAGTTTTTCTCCACCACAGGGCTCAGGGTACGTGGACTCCGCAGGAGTCCACCCTTCAGATCAATGTTCTGGAAATCAGGGCAGTGTATCTTGCCCTACAAGCCTTCCAGCAGTGGCTGGAAGGAAAGCAGATCCGAATTCAGTCGGACAACTCCACAGCGGTGGCATACATCAACCACCAAGGCGGGACACGCAGTCGGCAAGCCTTCCAGGAAGTCCGGCGGATTCTGATGTGGGTGGAAGCCACGGCCTCCACCATATCCGCAGTTCACATCCCCGGCGTCGAAAACTGGGAAGCAGACTTCCTCAGTCGCCAGGGTATGGACGCAGGGGAATGGTCCCTTCACCCGGACGTGTTTCAGGAAATCTGTCGCCGCTGGGGAAGGCCGGACGTCGACCTAATGGCGTCCCGGCACAACAACAAGGTCCCAACGTTCATGGCACGGTCTCGCGATCACAGAGCTCTGGCGGCAGACGCCTTAGTGCAAGATTGGTCGCAGTTCCAGCTGCCCTATGTGTTTCCCCCTCTGGCACTCTTGCCCAGAGTGCTACGCAAGATCAGGTCCGATTGCCGCCGCGTCTTGCTCGTCACCCCAGACTGGCCGAGGAGGTCGTGGTATCCGGATCTGTGGCATCTCACGGTCGGCCAACCGTGGGCGCTACCAGACCGGCCAGACTTACTGTCACAAGGGCCGTTTTTCCATCTGAATTCTACGGCCCTGAACCTGACTGTGTGGCCATTGAGTCCTGGATACTAGCATCTTCAGGATTATCTCAAGGGGTCGTGGCCACCATGAGACAGGCTAGGAAGCCCACGTCTGCGAAGATCTACCACAGAACGTGGAAGATTTTCTTATCCTGGTGCTCTGCACAAGGAGTATCCCCCTGGCCATTTGCATTGCCTACTTTTCTTTCCTTCCTGCAATCTGGTTTGGAAAAAGGCTTATCGCTCGGCTCCCTTAAAGGGCAAGTCTCAGCGCTATCGGTATTTTTTCAAAAGCGTCTAGCACGACTTCCTCAGGTACGCACGTTCCTGCAGGGGGTTTGTCATATCGTACCCCCGTACAAGCGGCCGTTAGATCCATGGGATCTGAACAGGGTACTAGTTGCTCTCCAGAAGCCGCCCTTCGAGCCTCTGAAGGATGTTTCACTTTCTAGACTCTCACAGAGAGTGGCCTTTCTGGTAGCGGTCACGTCTCTTCGGAGGGTATCCGAGCTGGCAGCGCTGTCATCCAAAGCTCCCTTCCTGGTTTTTCACCAGGACAAGGTAGTGCTGCGCCCGATTCAGGAGTTTCTCCCTAAGGTGGTATCCTCTTTTCATCTCAATCAGGATATCTCCTTACCTTCCTTTTGTCCTCATCCAGTTCATCGGTATGAAAAGGATTTGCATTTGTTGGATCTGGTGAGAGCACTCAGAATCTACATTTCCCGCACGGCGCCCCTGCGCCGCTCGGATGCACTCTTTGTCCTTGTCGCTGGTAAGCGCAAAGGATCGCAGGCTTCCAAATCCACCCTGGCTCGATGGATCAAGGAACCAATTCTTGAAGCCTACCGTTCTGCTGGGCTTCCGGTTCCATCAGGGCTGAAGGCCCATTCTACCAGAGCCGTGGGTGCGTCCTGGGCATTACGACACCAGGCTACGGCTCAACAGGTGTGCCAGGCAGCTACCTGGTCGAGTCTGCACACTTTCACCAAACATTATCAGGTGCATACCTACGCTTCGGCGGACGCCAGCCTAGGTAGAAGAGTCCTGCAGGCGGCGGTTTCCTCCTCGTAGGGGAGGGCTGTCTTTGCAGCTCTAACTTGAGGTATTAATTTACCCACCCAGGGACTGCTTTTGGACGTCCCAATCGTCTGGGTCTCCCAATGGAGCGCCGAAGAAGAAGGGAATTTTGTTACTTACCGTAAATTCCTTTTCTTCTAGCTCCAATTGGGAGACCCAGCACCCGCCCTGTTTCCTTCGGGATTTTTGGTTTTTTCGGGTACACATGTTGTTCATGTTGAACGGTTTTCAGTTCTCCGATGTTATTTCGGATTGAATTTGTTTAAACCAGTTATTGGCTTTCCTCCTTCTTGCTTTAGCACTAAAACTGAGCAGCCCGTGATCCCACGGGGGGTGTATAGCCAGAAGGGGAGGGGCCTTACACTTTTTAGTGTAATGCTTTGTGTGGCCTCCGGAGGCAGTAGCTATACACCCAATCGTCTGGGTCTCCCAATTGGAGCTAGAAGAAAAGGAATTTACGGTAAGTAACAAAATTCCCTTCTTCTCAGAATGTACCCGACTGTTGATTTTGCTACTCCAAGCATGTCTGCTATCGCTCTGATGGATTTTTTCTTTTTTTTTCAGCCTCAGGATGTTCTGCTTCACCTCAATTGAGAGTTCCTTAGACCGCATGTTGTCTGGTCACAGCAACAGCTTCCAAATGCAAAACCACACACCTGTAATCAACCCCAGACCTTTTAACTACTTCATTGATTACAGGTTAACGAGGGAGATGCCTTCAGAGTTAATTGCAGCCCTTAGAGTCCCTTGTCCAATTACTTTTGGTCCCTTGAAAAAGAGGAGGCTATGCATTACAGAGCTATGATTCCTAAACCCTTTCTCCGATTTGGATGTGAAAACTCTCATATTGCAGCTGGGAGTGTGCACTTTCAGCCCATATTATATATAGAATTGTATTTCTGAACATGTTTTTGTAAACAGCTAAAATAACAAAACTTGTGTCACTGTCCAAATATTTCTGGACCTAACTGTATATTCTTGTATATAGGGGGCAGTATTATAGTAGTTATATTCTTGTATATAGGAGGCAGTATTATAGCAGTTATATTCTTGTACATAGGGGCAGTATTATAGTAGTTATATTCTTGTATATAGGGGGCAGTATTATAGTAGTTATATTCTTGTATATAGGAGGCAGTATTATAGCAGTTATATTCTTGTACATAGGGGCAGTATTATAGTAGTTATATTCTTGTATATAGGGGGCAGTATTATAGTAGTTATATTCTTGTACATAGGGGCAGTATTATAGTAGTTATATTCTTGTATATAGGGGGCAGTATTATAGTAGTTATATTCTTGTACATAGGGAGCAGTATTATAGCAGTTATATTCTTGTATATAGGGGGCAGTATTATAGTAGTTATATTCTTGTATATAGGGGGCAGTATTATAGTAGTTATATTCTTGTATATAGGGGGCAGTATTATAGTAGTTATATTCTTGTACATAGGGGCAGTATTATAGTAGTTATATTCCTGTACATAGGAGGCAGTATTATAGTAGTTATATTCTTGTACATAGGGGGCAGTATTATAGTAGTTATATTCTTGTACATAGGGGGCAGTATTATAGTAGTTATATTCTTGTATATAGGGGGCAGTATTATAGTAGTTATATTCTTGTATATAGGGGCAGTATTATAGTAGTTATATTCCTGTACATAGGAGGCAGTATTATAGTAGTTATATTCTTGTACATAGGGGGCAGTATTATAGTAGATATATTCTTGTACATAGGGGGCAGTATTATAGTAGTTATATTCTTGTATATAGGGGCAGTATTATAGTAGTTATATTCTTGTATATAGGGGCAGTATTATAGTAGTTATATTCTTGTATATAGGGGGCAGTATTATAGTAGTTATATTCTTGTACATAGGGAGCAGTATTATAGTAGTTATATTCTTGTATATAGGGGCAGTATTATAGTAGTTGTATTTTTGTACATAGGGGGCAGTATTATAGTAGTTGTATTCTTGTACATGGGGGGCAGCATTATAGTAGTTATATTCTTGTACATAGAGGACAGTATTATAGTAGTTATATTCTTGTATATAGGGGCAGTATTATAGTAGTTATATTCTTGTATATAGGGGGCAGTATTATAGCAGTTATATTCTTGTACATAGGGGACAGTATTATAGTAGTTATATTCTTGTACATAGGGGGCAGTATTATAGCAGTTATATTCTTGTACATAGGGGCAGTATTATAGCAGTTATATTCTTGTATATAGGGGCAGTATTATAGTAGTTATATTCTTGTACATAGGGGACAGTATTATAGTAGTTATATTCTTGTACATAGGGGCAGTATTATAGTAGTTATATTCTTGTACATAGGGGGCAGTATTATAGCAGTTATATTCTTGTACATAGGGGCAGTATTATAGTAGTTATATTCTTGTACATAGGGGCAGTATTATAGCAGTTATATTCTTGTACATAGGGGCAGTATTATAGTAGTTATATTCTTGTACATAGGGGGCAGTATTATAGTAGTTATATTCTTGTACATAGGGTACAGTATTATAGTAGTTATATTCTTGTATATAGGGGGCAGTATTATAGCAGTTATATTCTTGTACATAGGGGCAGTATTATAGTAGTTATATTCTTGTATATAGGGGGCAGTATTATAGCAGTTATATTCTTGTATATAGGGGCAGTATTATAGTAGTTATATTCTTGTACATAGGGGCAGTATTATAGTAGTTATATTCTTGTACATAGGGGCAGTATTATAGCAGTTATATTCTTGTACATAGGGGGCAGTATTATAGCAGTTATATTCTTGTACATAGGGGCAGTATTATAGTAGTTATATTCTTGTACATAGGGGCAGTATTATAGCAGTTATATTCTTGTACATAGGGGCAGTATTATAGTAGTTATATTCTTGTACATAGGGGGCAGTATTATAGTAGTTATATTCTTGTACATAGGGGGCAGTATTATAGCAGTTATATTCTTGTACATAGGGGGCAGTATTATAGCAGTTATATTCTTGTACATAGGGGGCAGTATTATAGCAGTTATATTCTTGTATATAGGGGCAGTATTATAGTAGTTATATTCTTGTACATAGGGGACAGTATTATAGCAGTTATATTCTTGTACATAGGGGCAGTATTATAGTAGTTATATTCTTGTACATAGGGGGCAGTATTATAGCAGTTATATTCTTGTACATAGGGGGCAGTATTATAGCAGTTATATTCTTGTACATAGGGGGCAGTATTATAGCAGTTATATTCTTGTATATAGGGGCAGTATTATAGTAGTTATATTCTTGTACATAGGGGACAGTATTATAGCAGTTATATTCTTGTACATAGGGGCAGTATTATAGTAGTTATATTCTTGTACATAGGGGGCAGTATTATAGCAGTTATATTCTTGTACATAGGGGGCAGTATTATAGCAGTTATATTCTTGTACATAGGGGGCAGTATTATAGCAGTTATATTCTTGTATATAGGGGCAGTATTATAGCAGTTATATTCTTGTACATAGGGGCAGTATTATAGTAGTTATATTCTTGTACATAGGGGGCAGTATTATAGCAGTTATATTCTTGTACATAGGGGCAGTATTATAGTAGTTATATTCTTGTACATAGGGGGCAGTATTATAGTAGTTATATTCTTGTACATAGGGGCAGTATTATAGTAGTTATATTCTTGTACATAGGGGCAGTATTATAGCAGTTATATTCTTGTACATAGGGGCAGTATTATAGTAGTTATATTCTTGTACATAGGGGGCAGTATTATAGTAGTTATATTCTTGTACATAGGGTACAGTATTATAGTAGTTATATTCTTGTATATAGGGGGCAGTATTATAGCAGTTATATTCTTGTACATAGGGGCAGTATTATAGTAGTTATATTCTTGTATATAGGGGGCAGTATTATAGCAGTTATATTCTTGTACATAGGGGCAGTATTATAGTAGTTATATTCTTGTACATAGGGGCAGTATTATAGCAGTTATATTCTTGTACATAGAGGCAGTATTATAGTAGTTATATTCTTGTACATAGGGGCAGTATTATAGTAGTTATATTCTTGTACATAGGGGGCAGTATTATAGCAGTTATATTCTTGTACATAGGGGCAGTATTATAGTAGTTATATTCTTGTACATAGGGGCAGTATTATAGCAGTTATATTCTTGTACATAGGGGCAGTATTATAGTAGTTATATTCTTGTACATAGGGGGCAGTATTATAGTAGTTATATTCTTGTACATAGGGTACAGTATTATAGTAGTTATATTCTTGAATATAGGGGGCAGTATTATAGCAGTTATATTCTTGTACATAGGGGCAGTATTATAGTAGTTATATTCTTGTATATAGGGGGCAGTATTATAGCAGTTATATTCTTGTACATAGGGGCAGTATTATAGTAGTTATATTCTTGTACATAGGGGCAGTATTATAGCAGTTATATTCTTGTACATAGGGGCAGTATTATAGCAGTTATATTCTTGTATATAGGGGGCAGTATTATAGTAGTTATATTCATGTACATAGGGGGCAGTATTATAGTAGTTATATTCTTGTACATAGGGGGCAGTATTATAGTAGTTATATTCTTGTACATAGGGGGCAGTATTATAGCAGTTATATTCTTGTATATAGGGGGCAGTATTATAGTAGTTATATTCTTGTACATAGGGGGCAGTATTATAGCAGTTATATTCTTGTACATAGGGGCAGTATTATAGGAGTTATATTCTTGTACATAGCAGGGCAGTGTTTTTGTAGATGTATAGTTGGCTTCTCACCCTGTAATGTAGTTGCGGTTTGTTCGGATCCTCATGGCAGTTATTGGTCCGTCCATTTGGTTTCCGGAATGTGAGAAGCGCTTGCCTCCACCACCGCCATATTCTCCAGAATAAGAAGAGCTACGGGGCTGAGCTGGTAAGAGAAGAATAGGATCAGATATACATGTTATGTTACACAAACAGGTTTGGGATACAGTGCCATGCAAAAGTTTGTGCACCCCTGGTCAAAATTACTGGTATTGTGAACAGTTATACAAGTTGATGATGAAATGATCTGTAAAAGGCAGAAACTTACAGATGAAGCATTTCATTTTTATTTTAGGCACAAAATAATTTATTTTCATCTTTTACATTTTAAAAATTACAATAAGGAAAATGGGCCAATACAATTGTTTCTGCACCCCTGAAGATTTGTGTGCGCAGATAACTTTGACCGAGGTTTCAGACCTTAATTATCCTGTTAAGGATGTATGTTCACTATCATCAGATGATGCAAATTTCACAACTTTATAAAACCCAGCCTCCGCTAACCTTGTGCCAAAAACCAGCAGCCATGGCTTCTTCTAACCAGCTGCCTAGCACTCTGAAAATAAAAAATGGTGGAGGCCAGGAAGCAGGAGAAGGCAGTAAGAAGATAGCAAAGCGTTTTCAAGTTGCCCTTTCCTGGGTTCAAAGAAATGGCAGTTACCAGGAACAATGGAGGTGAAGATAAGGTCAGGAAGACTAAACAATATAATATATCAGTGAGAGCTGCTGGTAGGATTGCTAGAGGCAAATCAGACCCCCTGCATGACTGCAAAAGACCTTCAGGAAGGTTTAGCAGACTCTGGAGTTGTGGACATTGTTTTATTGTTCAGGGACACCTGCACAAATATGGCCTTTATGGAAGAGCCATCAGAAAAAAACCTCTCCTGTGTCCCCACCATAAAATTCAGCATCAGAAGTCTGCAAAAGAACATCTAAGCAAGCCTGATGCATTGTAGAAACAAGGCTTGTGGATAAATGAGGTTAAAATCGCACTCCTGCCACAATGATCAAAGGTATGTGTGCAGAAAAAAAAAGCACAGAATTTCAGGAAAAGAAAGTCTTTCCAACCATTAAGGATGGGGGTGGATCTATCATGCTTTGGGGTTGTGCAGCAGCCAGTGGCACAAGGAACATTTCACTGGTAGAGGGAAAAATGGATTTAAGGAAACTTCAAATACTTGATGCAAACGTAACACCATCTGTAAAAAAGCTGAAGGTGAAAAGAGGAGAAAGGAGGAGGAAAAAGGAGAAAAGAGGAGAATATAGGATGGCTTCTACAAATGGAAAATTATTCTAAACACGCGTCAAAATCCACAATAGATGACCTCAAAAGGCGAAAACTGAAGGTTTACAATGGCCTCACAGAACTGGAAGACGAGCCAGGCATCTCACAGAACTGGAAGACGAGGCAGGAATCTCACAGAACCGGAAGACGAGCCAGCAATCGCACAGAACCGGGAGACGAGCCAGGAATCTCACAGAACTGGAAGACGAGCCAGGAATCTCACAGAACTGGAAGACGAGCCAGGAATCTCACAGAACTGGAAGACGAGGCAGGAATCTCACAGAACTGGAAGACGAGCCAGGCATCTCACAGAACTGGAAGACGAGCCAGGAATCTCACAGAACTGGAAGACAAGGCAGGAATCTCACAGAACTGGAAGACGAGCCAGGAATCTCAGAACTGGAAGAGGTCTCCAAGGAAGAATGGAGGAAAATCCCTCAAACAAGAACTGAAAGACTCCTGGCTGCTACAGAAAGTGTTTACAAGCTGTGATATTGCCAGAGGGGGCGCTGCAAGGTACTAACCCTGCAGGGTGCACAAACTTTTCTATTGGCCCATTTTTTTTTTTGTAATTTTTAAAACATAAAAGGTAAAAATATATATTTTTTTTGTCTAAAATTCAAAAGAAATGCGTCATCTATAACTTTCTGCCTTTCAGAGCTCATTTCATCTTCAACTTGCTTGTTCACAATAACAGTAATGTTGACCAGGGGTGTCCAAACTTTTGCAATTTTGCAAGACATTGTATATGGGCAAATATATTGGCATAAGCGGTGTATACAGTATTGGTGAGGGGGTCCCAACCTACCTGCAGCGATGCAGCAAATGCCGAGGAGGATCCAGAGCAACATTCTGCAAAGGAATGAGATGAAGACACGTTACACCACGAGACGGGGCAAAAACCACAGAAAATCCCCCTCATCCCCCCCCAGTACATACAATATCGGAATAATTTACAGGTCGGACATTAATACCCCTGCACTCCACATCTGCACTCACCTGTCGGAGTATCGGGTCTCTGGGATGAGCGCAGCTCTCTGGTGATATTTATATGGCAGAGTTTGGGTTTATGGTAAGGAACCCACCTCCTGTGCAAACAGCAGGGACCGGCAGGACAGGTGCGGGGCAGGAGGGTGAGGCGGATAATGGGGCTCCTGGGGTCATGGGCAATTCTCTCCACATCACAGCTCAGCTCCCTATCTGTGTTTACTCTTTCTAATTATAGAAAAAAAACCTACAGAGTGTAAGCTCCACTGCCAAGAGATAGTGACCGCTGGCTGCATCATGATGAGTGCCAAAATCAGGCACCAAGGCCAATGATCGTGATACCTACAAAATGTGTATGGATAAAGTCACAGGCAGGGCCCCCCAAAGGAAGTCACATCCTGTATAATACTCCAGAGCTGCACTCACTATTCTGCTGGTGCAGTCACTGTGTACATACATTACATTACTGATCCTGAGTTACTTGTATTATACTCCAGAGCTGCACTCACTATTCTGCTTGTGCAGTCACTGTGTACATATAGTTGCAACCAGAAGTTTCCCTCCGCTCTCTATAAAGACACATCTGCAGGTTTTCCCGACACATCTGCAGGTTTTCCCGACACATCTGCAGGTTTTTCCCTCTACTCTCTATAAAAGACATCTGCAGGATTTTACCTCCACTCTCTATACAAACACATCTGCAAGTTTTTCTCCCTTTTTGATCAATTATAAACCTAAATTATTTCTATTTGCCAAATGATAGAATAACGAGAAAGAGAAAGAGAATGTTTTCAGGCATTTTTATTACTTTCTGTAAAGTCAAAACTTTCCATACACTAAAGGCCGCTTTACACTTTGCACCCGCCCCCGTCGTTCGTGCGTCACGGGCAAATCACTGCCCGTGGCGAACAATATCGGTAGTACGCATCACACTATACCTACCTTCCTAATGACGTCGCTGAGGCCGGCGAACAATTTCTATTTTAAGGGGGAGGTTCGTGCGGCGTCACAGCGACGTTACATAGCTGGCCGTCCAATAGAAGTGGAGGGGTGGAGAGCAGCTGCATTAACTTCACTCCCACCTCGTTGCCGGAGGACACAGGAACGCTGTTGTTCGTCGTTCCCGGGGTGTCACACGTAGCGGTGTGTGCTGCCTCAGGAACGACAAACAACCTGCGTCCCAAAAGATCAACGATATTTGGGAAAGGAATGACGTGTCAACAATGAACGATTTTGGCCGTCCTTCGGATCGTTAGCGGTCGCTCATAGGTGTCACACGCAACGACGTCGCTAACGACAATGGAAGTGCGTCACAAAAAACGTGACCCCGACAACATATCGTCAGATAAATTGTAGTGTGTAATGGGGCCTTAAGAGTACTGTGCCTTTAAACAATATGGGACCGCCCATATGATGATGTCATGTCTTTGGAAGCTTCTGATAGGTTTATTGGCAATATCTGAGTTAGAGACACACCTGTGGATGTATTGTAATGCACACCTGAAACACACGGCTTCTTTGTGCAGCATCATGTGAAAGTCAAGAGAAATCAGCCAAGATCTCAGGAAGAGAATTGTGGACTTGCACAAGTTTGGGTCATCCTTGGGTGCAATTTCCAGATTCCTGAAGGAGCCTCGTTCATCTGTACAAACAATTATACGCGAGTACAAACAAGATGGAAATGTCCAGCCATCACACCGCTCAGGAAGGAGACGGGTTCTGTGCACCAGAGATGAACGGGCTTTGGTCAGACATGTGCAGATCAAGCCAAGAACAAAAGCAAAAGACCTTGTGAAGATGCTGGTGGAAGCTGGTAAGACCTTAATTTTTGGAGACACTTCATGTGGTCTGAAACATCCAATGGGGAGGAGGAGGCACCTGGCACTATTCAGTAAGCTCACCGCTCAATCCACTTGATCCGGACTTGTTAACGCACCATGTGGCAGTAGATCCATAAGGCAGTAACAGGGATGCTCATTCCAAAAGGCAACAATCTATAAAAGTCCATGAAAAAGAATCGGTAGGCACTCACCAGGTATGCTAAATAAAGAAGTCGTTTTAGTCAACCATCAGGTCAGGGGGGAGGGCGTGAGGGAGGTGGGAACACACAATCTGTTGGACGACGGCCGTTTCGCTTCTTTACAACTGACGCTTCCACGAGTCCATACAAAATGACATGAGTGCACTACTCTTAAGCCCATTCAGGACACCCCTGATGTGCAACGTCAATATCTCCCAGATTTTTACATAATAGGTCTCTGTTTGCCCAGTTCCATAAGATCTTTATCCCTCTCTATTAAATACCAGTTTTTGTTTATAATGGTACGAATCTGACTATCCATAGGACCAAAACGAAAATTGAAGACAAACCTAGAGGGAATATCCTTATCCTTCTTATTTACTGTACTTATGTTATTCGAGGCACAGGCAATCACCACCCTTTCACTAGCCTCCTCTATATTTTTCCTTGGATATCCTCATTCTAAAAAAAACGGATTTTCAGTTCAATGGTCTGTTCACTCGCGCACACTGAGCACTGGCTCCCTGCTCTCCTAGCTACAGTACACATCGGGTTAATTACACGATGTGTACTGCAGCTACATGTGCAGAGAACCGGCGCTGGCAGCGTGAGAGCGGCGGAGGCTGGTAACGAAGGTAAATATCGGGTAACCACCTTGGTGACCCGATGTTTACCTTGGTTACAGCTTACCGCAGCTGCCAGATGCCGGCTCCTGCTCCCTGCTCGATTCATTTCGTCGCTCTCTCGCTGTCACACACAGCGATCTGTGCGTCACAGCGGGAGAGCGGCGACCAAAAAATGAAGCTGGACATTCAGCAACGAGCGGCGACCTCACAGCAGGGGCCAGCTCGTTGCTGGATGTCACACACAGCGACAGCGACGGGACGTCGCTGCAACGTCACAGAAAATGGTGACGTAGCAGCGACGTCGTTGTCGCTGTGTGTGGCACCACCTTTAGAGGAGAACAGGAATCCAGATTAACGACAGACCAATGGAAACTATGTTTAACAAATTTAGATAAGCCGATTCCCTTACAAGCCACCATAGTAAAGGAACGAAAAAAGGAAAAGTTTCTTAGAGATAAAGTCTGATTATGACTCGGGTAAAATTTTCAACTGGAGTAACAATGTGGACGGTTTACCTGTTTCTAATAAATATAGATTTAAAAAAGGCTCATATAAGCAATCTTTTAAAAATAAAAATAAGAACACAAAAAATGGTTGGACCACGGACTCTGACTCAAGTGGCCTGGATGAGCCTCCCCCACAGAAAAGGAGATTAAGTATGGAATCAGAGACTATACCCCAGGAGATCGCCCCTTTAGGCCAAGAACTAGAAGGGGCCGAAGCAAGCGCAAGCACCCCAACAACGGGAAAGAGGAAACAAGTGTCATTGAGGGCTTGAGCGCTGCTGCTAGTTGTAAAGTATTTGATTTAACAGATTACATCTTGGACAGTGATATGATATCTGTGCTAGAAAAAGGTCTTCATATTTGTGTCCCCAAATCCTTTGATCCCATTGAATTTGAAAGAGACTTACAGTCAGGGCCAGAAATATTTGGACAGTGACACAAGTTTTGTTATTTTAGCTGTTTACAAAAACATGTTCAGAAATACAATTCTATATATAATATGGGCTGAAAGTGCACACTCCCAGCTGCAATATGAGAGTTTTCACATCCAAATCGGAGAAAGGGTTTAGGAATCATAGCTCTGTAATGCATAGCCTCCTCTTTTTCAAGGGACCAAAAGTAATTGGACAAGGGACTCTAAGGGCTGCAATTAACTCTGAAGGCGTCTCCCTCGTTAACCTGTAATCAATGAAGTAGTTAAAAGGTCTGGGGTTGATTACAGGTGTGTGGTTTTGCATTTGGAAGCTGTTGTTGTGACCGGACAACATGCGGTCTAAGGAACTCTCAATTGAGGTGAAGCAGAACATCCTGAGGCTGAAAAAAAAGAAAAAATCCATCAGAGAGATAGCAGACATGCTTGGAGTAGCAAAATCAACAGTCGGGTACATTCTGAGAAAAAAGGAATTGACTGGTGAGCTTGGGAACTCAAAAAGGCCTGGGCGTCCACGGATGACAACAGTGGTGGATGATCGCCGCATACTTTCTTTGGTGAAGAAGAACCCGTTCACAACATCAACTGAAGTCCAGAACACTCTCAGTGAAGTAGGTGTATCTGTCTCTAAGTCACCAGTAAAGAGAAGACTCCATGAAAGTAAATACAAAGGGTTCACATCTAGATGCAAACCATTCATCAATTCCAAAAATAGACAGGCCAGAGTTACATTTGCTGAAAAACACCTCATGAAGCCAGCTCAGTTCTGGAAAAGTATTCTATGGACAGATGAGACCAAGATCAACCTGTACCAGAATGATGGGAAGAAAAAAGTTTGGAGAAGAAAGGGAACGGCACATGATCCAAGGCACACCACATCCTCTGTAAAACATGGTGGAGGCAACGTGATGGCATGGGCATGCATGGCTTTCAATGGCACTGGGTCACTTGTGTTTATTGATGACATAACAGCAGACAAGAGTAGCTGGATGAATTCTGAAGTGTACCGGGATATACTTTCAGCCCAGATTCAGCCAAATGCCGCAAAGTTGATCGGACGGCGCTTCATAGTACAGATGGACAATGACCCCAAGCATACAGCCAAAGCTACCCAGGAGTTCATGAGTGCAAAAAAGTGGAACATTCTGCAATGGCCAAGTCAATCACCAGATCTTAACCCAATTGTGCATGCATTTCACTTGCTCAAATCCAGACTTAAGACGGAAAGACCCACAAACAAGCAAGACCTGAAGGCTGCGGCTGTAAAGGCCTGGCAAAGCATTAAGAAGGAGGAAACCCAGCGTTTGGTGATGTCCATGGGTTCCAGACTTAAGGCAGTGATTGCCTCCAAAGGATTCGCAACAAAATATTGAAAATAAAACATTTTTTTGGGGGTTTGGTTTATTTGTCCAATTACTTTTGACCTCCTAAAATGTGGAGTGTTTGTAAAGAAATGTGACAATTCCTACAATTTCTATCAGATATTTTTGTTCAAACCTTCAAATTAAACGTTACAATCTGCACTTGAATTCTGTTGTAGAGGTTTCATTTCAAATCCAATGTGGTGGCTGCAGAGCCCAACTCGCCAAAATTGTGTCACTGGCCAAACATTTCTGGACCTAACTGTATTTAAGGCATGTAGAAAGTTGCATTTGCGTAAATTCTTTGATAGTAAACAGACGACAGAGCAGGTGACACCTGAGGCGCGAGATAGACCCCTTGAGAGCATTGGTCCCCGAGGTTTCTATCATAGTGAACCCACTTAAATGCGGTCAGACAAGACGCTGTCCTGCTGCTCAGCCTCACTGAAGAGGTCACAGACATTGACAGTGGAGCTGATTGCAGCAGACCGGCGTTCACAGGAGGCGTTCGATCCATGTTTTTTCCACCAGTGGTAGCAGGTAATAATGTGCATCTGTTCCAGGAGGCAGTCTTGCGAGACGTGCAAGCGCTGCACTATCCAAGCATGCCAGATAATGTGTCTGTAGTTGGAAAACAAGCTTTACAAAGAATTAAAAAACTAAAAAATGTAACGTTCAGAGAAGCTGATAAGGGGGGGTGGCACAGCGCTCCTAAATACTCACTATTATGTGGAGGAAGCTCAAAGGCAATTAAACAATACCACAGTCTATGACCCCTTAAAACGTGATCCCACTAATGCCTATAAAGAAAAATTGCGGCGTCTCTTGAATAAACAGGTGCTCTCAGGACGGAGCATTAACCAGAAAAAAAGCGGAAAAATTACTACCACTATATCCAAAGAGGCCACATTGGTACTTTGTCCCCAAAATACATAAGTCATTACAAATGCCACCAGGTGGCCCCATAGTGTCAGGAGTGGGCGCCTTGACTGAGCCCCTCTCTAAGTACTTAGATTGGGTGTTGCACCCACTTCTAAAGTCTATTCAGTCTTTTGTACAAGACACGGGGGACCTGGTTAGGCATTTAGAGGGTTTTAACTGGCAGACGGGGCTCCGATGGGCCTTTTTGGATATAGAAAGCCTGTACACTCGGATTCAGCCAAAATTGGGAGTTAATATAGTGGTTGACACTTTGGACAAATTAGGTGAGGATAAAGTAGTAGTTGATTTTATACGCGACTCCCTTTCTTTTATTCTGGAGCACAGTGCCTTCAAATTCGGACACGATTGGTTTAGACAAAAAAGTGGGGTGGCTATGGGGACACCGGTGGCATGCACATTAGCCAATACATTTCTGGCAAGAGTAGAAGCAGAGCTTGTTTATAGTCCTACCAACCCCTTTATCAAACATATTAAAAAATCCATTAGGTACGTGGATGACGTCCTACTAATCTGGGATGGTGCAGAGGAGGAATTTGTTTCTTTTGTCTCTTATTTCAACACTATTAATGAATTTAACATGGAAACCATAGACTTTCTAGACGTAAGATTGTCAGTAAAGGAAGGTAAAATCATTAGGGAACTTTTCAGAAAGCCGACCGCTGTAACATGCTCCTACATTTTAGACGTGCACACCCACAACATGGTAAAAAGTCAGTCCCCTGTAGCCAGTTTGTACGGCTGAATAGGATCAACAATGACCCTTTTAAATTGAGTGAACAGACCATTGAACTGAAAAAACGTTTTTTAGAACGAGGATATCCAAGGAAAAATATAGAGGAGGCTAGTGAAAGGGCGGTGATTGCCTGTGCCTCGAATAACATAAATACAGTAAATAAAAAGGATAAGGGTATTCCCTCTAGGTTTGTCTTCAATTTTCGTTTTGGTCCTATGGATAGTTGGATTCGTACCATTATAAACAAAAACTGGTATTTAATAGAGAGGGATAAAGATCTTATGGAACTGGGCAAACAGAGACCTATTATGTAAAAATCTGGGACATATGGACGTTGCACATCAGGTGTGTCCTGAATGGGCTTAAGAGTAGTGCACTCATGTCATTTTGTATGGACTCGTGGAAGCGTCAGTTGTAAAGAAGCGAAACGGCCGTTGTCTGACGGATTGTGTGTTCCCACCTCCCTCACACCCTCCCCCCTGACCTGATGGTTGAATAAAACGACTTCTTTATTTAGCATACCCGGTGAGTGCCTCCCGATTCTTTTTCATGGACGTTGATGTCTTGTGGTCTGAGAAAACTAGAATTGAACTGTTTGGCCATAAAGTCTTTCGTTACGTTTGGAGGAAAAAGGGAGAAGCTTTGAAGCCTAAGAACACCAACCCAACTGTGACACACGGGGGCGGCAGCATCACGTTGTGGGGTTGTTTTGCTGCAGGAGGGTCTGGTGCACTTCACAAAATACATGGCATCATGAGGAAAGAAGATCGTGTTTGAGGAATATGGTATTTCCATACAGGCCAGTCCACCTGCCAATCATGTAAATCCTGACCTGCATCTAGAGGTCCCCCTATTCAGGATAGAAATCCGATACCAGCATTCTGGAACAAATGGTAATGGGTAAGAGTTAAGGCCCCGTCACACTAAGCAACATCGCTAGCAACATCGCTGCTAACGAACAACTTTTGTGACGTTGCTAGCGATGTTGCTGTGTGTGACATCCAGCAACAACCTGGCCCCTGCTGTGAGGTCGTTGGTTGTTGCTGAATGTCCTGGGCCATTTTTTAGTTGTTGCTGTCCCGCTGTGAAGCACAGATCGCTGTGTGTGACAGCGAGACAGCAACAACTAAATGTGCAGCCAGCAGGAGCCGGCTTCTGCGGAGGCTGGTAACCAATGTAAACATCGGGTAACCAAGAAGCCCTGTCCTTGGTTACCCGATATTTACCTTCGATACCAGCCTCCCCCGCTCTCACTGCCTGTGCTGCCGGCTCCTGCTCTGTGCACATGTAGCTAGCTGCAGGACACATCGGGTTAATTAACCTGATGTGTCCTGCAGCTAGGAGAGCAGGGAGCCAGCGCTAAGCAGTGTGCGCTGCTCCCTGCTCTGTGCACATTTAGCTGCAGCATACATCGGGTAATTAACCCCATGTGTGCTGTAACTAGGAGAGCAAGGAGCCAGCGCTCAGTGTGCGCTGCTCCCTGCTCTCTGCACGTGTAGCTCCGTGCAGTGGTAACCAAGGTAAATATCGGGTTGGTTACCGATATTTACCTTAGTTACCAAGCGCAGCATCTTCCACGCTGCGCTGGGGGCTGGTCACTAGTTGCTGGTGAGCTCACCAGCAACTCGTGTAGCCACGCTCCAGCGATCCCTGCCAGGTCAGGTTGCTGGTGGGATCGCTGGAGCGTCGCAGTGTGACAGCTCACCAGCAACCTCCTAGCAACTTACCAGCGATCCCTATCGTTGTTGGGATCGCTGGTAAGTTGCTTAGTGTGACGGTACCTTTAATCATAAGGAGGTAGAAGCCTCTGACTAGAGCAAGACCCCCTGGTGACAAAAGTAATTCAGCTAGGGAAGTGGGTGGGCGATTTCTAGTTCCAGGAAGCTTCAAAAGGGACCTAAGGGCAAGCACGCAGGTAAAAATGATAACATTCGGGTGTGCGTAGCTCCCACAAATATGGCAAGCATACTTCTGGGCTCAGGACAGCAGGACGCAGATAACACATATTTTACTTTAATTGTGGGATGTGCGTATCAGTCCATAATTAATAACTAGCCTTTAGAAGACAATAAACACATCATGTTTCCTAGCTATGGATAGATAAAAATCATAATAGGAAACATGATGGTACTATCTTCTGTGTGGGGCGCTCAGAGGCGGAGATATGAGGAAAACTGCCATTTCATAATTCTCTGGAACCTGAAGGCACATCCCATGTCCAACCTTGTCATAGGTCACTAGGTGGGCGGTATGTGGGAGGTACATGGGTTATTAAAAACCAAAGCAGACATTTGGAGGTGTTCTTCTCAGGAGAGGTCATGTCCAGTAAATGTGTTGGGAGCACAAAGGAAACCATTGGCTCTACAGTGCCTCCCAAGTGTCGAGCCAGCACCAGGCCTAGTCCCAAGGAAATGGGTAAATGATTCATGTGTACATCTGCTTGCACCTATTTCTCACTTGTATCTGCATTTCTGACCATAATCTCTGTAAATTTCTCATGTATATATTGTATTATCTAGTGTACCCTTAAGGCGATTAAATATATAATTTAATCCTGGGAGCTCTTTTATCTCGATCCCCGAATCCCATGTCCATGTGTTTGGTTTAGTATTACACGCTACCTAGGCTGGTTTCTGGCCTGATATAGTCCTGCTAATGGACCAGGCTTATATCTAATGAGGAACTGGTGGCAGACAACTGGGCTGGCAGGGGCTAGTGATAAGGGTCTGTCGGCCTATCAGGGTTGCAAGCAAATGGGTTGTCGCACCGGAGGCTTGATGCCCACTGTCTCTCTCCCCATGCCTGCGTGGAAAGGGGGTTTCAGGGTAATACTGCGCTAAGCTAACCTTACATACCCCTGGCGGATTTGATGAGGCCGTATAGCGTGGCTCCGACATATTAGAGACGTAAGGGTGGGGCTGCGAGGTGCGGTTCATCACAGATTTGAGGCAGCGGTGGGATGTCTGTGTGACCCCCCCGGCTGTTCATCACAATGCGGCAATACTGAAGCAACATCTCAAGACATCAGCCACGAACTTAAAGCTTGGTCGGAAATGAGTCTTCCAAATGGACAATGACCTGAAGCCACTGCTAAACTGGTTACAAAGTGGCTTAAGGATAAGAAAGTCAACGTTTTGGAGTGGCCATCACAAAGCCCTGATCTCAATCCTATGGAACATTTATGGGCAAAGCTGAAAAGGCCGGTGCGAGCGTCGACCAACAAACATGGCTCAGCTACACCAGATCTGTCAGGAGGAATCAGCCCAAATTCCACCAACTACGGTGAGAAGCTTCTGGAAGGATCTAAAACGTTTCCCCCAAGTCACACAGTGTAAGGGAAATGCCACCAAATACTAATGACCTGGAGGGAACGTCACTGTGCAGAAAGGAAGAAAAATGCCGAAAACATTCTCTCTCATTATTCTGGAGAGCGGAGGGAACAACCTGCAGATGTGTCTTTATAGAGAGCGGAGGGAAACTAAGGATTTAAATTGTGCACTACATTACTGATCCTGAGTTACCTCCTGTATTATACTCCAGAGCTGCACTCACTATTCTGCTGGTGCAGTCATAGTGTACATACATTACTGATCCTGAGTTACCCCCTGTATTATACTCCAGATCTGCACTCACTATTCTGCTGGTGCAGTCACTGTGTACATACATTACATTACTGATCCTGAGTTACCTCCTGTATTATCCTCCAGAGCTGCACTCACTATTCTGCTGGTGCAGTCACTGTGTACATACATTACATTACTGATCCTGAGTTACCTCCTGTATTATACTCCAGAGCTGCACTCACTATTCTGCTGGTGCAGTCACTGTGTACATACATTACTGATCCTGTATTATCCTCCAGAGCTGCACTCACTATTCTGCTGGTGCAGTCACTGTGTACATACATTACATTACTGATCCTCAGTTACCTCCTGTATTATCCTCCAGAGCTGCACTCACTATTCTGCTGGTGCAGTCACTGTGTACATACATTACATTACTGATCCTGAGTTACCTCCTGTATTATACTCCAGAGCTGCACTCACTATTCTGCTGGTGCAGTCACTGAGTACATACATTACTGATCCTGTATTATACTCCAGAGCTGCACTCACTATTCTGCTGGTGCAGTCACTGTGTGCATACATTACTGATCCTGTGTTACAGTCATATGTAAAAGTTTGGGCACCCCTATTAATGTTACCCCTTTTTCTTTATAACAATTTGGGTTTTTGCTATTTCAGTTTCATATATCTAATAACTGATGGACTGAGTAATATTTCTGGATTGAAATGAGGTGTATTGTAGTAACAGAAAATGTGCAATCCGCATTTAAACAAAATTTGACCGGTGCAAAAGTATGGGCACCCTTATCAATTTCTTGATTTGAACCCTCCTAACTACTTTTTACTGACTTACTGAAGCACTAAATTGGTTTTGTCACCTCATTGAGCTTTGACCTTCATAGGCCGGTGTATCCAATCATGAGAAAAGGTATTTAAGGTGGCCACTTGCAAGTAGTTCTCCTATTTGAATCTCCTATGAAGAGTGCATCATGGGCTCCTCAAAACAACTCTCAAATGATCTGAAAACAAAGATTATTCAGCATAGTTGTTCAGGGGAAGGTACAAAAAGTTGTCTCAGAGATTTACACTGTCAGTTTCCACTGTGAGGAACATAGTAAGGAAATGGAAGAACACAGGTACAGTTCTTGTTAAGCCCAGAAGTGGCAGGCCAAGAAAAATATCAGAAAGGCAGAGAAGAAGAATGGTGAGAACAGTCAAGGACAATCCACAGACCACCTCCAAAGACCTGCAGCATCATCTTGCTGCAGATGGTGTCAATGTGCATCGGTCAACAATACAGCGCACGTTGCACAAGGAAAAGCTGTATGGGAGAGTGATGCGAAAGAAGCCGTTTCTGCAGCACGCCACAAATAGAGTCGCCTGAGGTATGCAAAA
The DNA here is from genome assembly GCF_048569485.1 of Anomaloglossus baeobatrachus. Taxonomy (NCBI): domain Eukaryota; kingdom Metazoa; phylum Chordata; class Amphibia; order Anura; family Aromobatidae; genus Anomaloglossus; species Anomaloglossus baeobatrachus. Next base: position 301,209,097 of record NC_134359.1, read on the forward strand.
GCACATTTGGATAAGCCAGTTACATTTTGGACGAAGGTCCTGTGGACTGATGGAACAAAGATTGAGTTGTTTCGTCATACAAAAAGGCGTTATGCATGGAGGCAAAAAACACGGCATTCCAAGAAAAGCACTTGCTACCCACAGTAACATTTGGTGGAGGTTCCATCATGCTTTGGGGCTGTGTGGCCAATGCCGGCACCGGGAATCTTGTTAAAGTTGAGGGTCGCATGGATTCAACTCAGTATCAGCAGATTCTTGACAATAATGTGCAAGAATCAGTGACGAAGTTGAAGTTACGCAGGGGATGGATATTTCAGCAAGACAATGATCCAAAACACCGCTCCAAATCTACTCAGGCATTCATGCAGAGGAACAATTACAATGCTCTGGAATGGCCATCCCAGTCCCCAGACCTGAATATCATTGAACATCTGTGGGATGATGTGAAGCGGCTGTCCATGCTCCGCGACCATCAAACTTAACTGAACTGGAATTGTTTTGTAAACAGGAATGGTCAAATCTACCTTCATCCAGGATCCAGGAACTGATTAACAGCTACAGGAAGCGACTAGAGGCTGTGATTTCTGCAAAAGGAGGATCTACAAAATATTAATGTCACTTTTATGTTGAGGTGCCCATACTTTTGCACCGGTCAAATTTTGTTTAAATGCAGATTGCACATTTTCTGTTAGTACAATAAACTTCATTTCAATCCAGAAATATTCCTCAGTCCATCAGTTATTAGATATATGAAAATGAAATAGCAAAAACCCAAATTGTTATAAAGAAAAAAGGTTACATTAATAGGGGTGCACAAACTTTTTCATATGACTGTATATATTGTATTATACTCCAGAGCTGCACTCACTATTCAGCTTGCTTCTTTTATATTGTTAGACACATTGGAGATGTTACAAAACACTGGAGAGTAAAGGTAAGATGTGATATTCCACATAGCAGCCAATCAGATCACTGCTAACATTCTCCTTCGTCTTTTGGTAAGTGACAGCTGGATCCTGATTGGTGGCTTTTCCTTGGCAGCGGATCTGATCGGTGTATGGCAGCACAGTACAGGTTCTGACAGATCCAGTGGAACATTCTTGGGTTTAGGAGGAGGTTTTGCTGTTCTGGGCCGCACGCGGGATATCACTGGTATCTGCGCCTCACACACATACACCAGGATACAATGAGTCACCTCGCTGCCATATAGTAACACATGATGATGACACAACATATAGGACAGGAGGCGGCCAGCTGTGCACCGCAGGGCGGGGGCGTCATCAGCAGACCAGATCACACTATGACACAGGTCACTATTATCCATAGATCTTCACACCTGATGGTCACCAAGAAACTTTACAACTCAGGTGATAAATACAGAGACACAGAGGCGGCGGACACCGAGGATGACACGCACCAGGGAGGGGCGCCACGCACCAGGGAGGGGCGCCATACACCAGGGAGGGGCGCCATGAAGTGCTCCACAGCTGCTGTGTGACCACAACTCCCAGCATCCGCGGACAGCAGCAGGTGTACACGAGAGAGCACACAGGCAGGAGCCACCCAACCCTACCACCATACACAGCACACAGGCAGGAGCCATGTCACCCAACCCTACCACCATACACAGCACACAGGCAGGAGCCATGTCACCCAACCCTACCACCATACACAGCACACAGGCACGAGCCATGTCACCCAACCCTACCACCATACACAGCACACAGGCAGAAGCCATGTCACCCAACCCTACCACCATACACAACACACAGGCAGGAGCCATGTCACCCAACCCTACCACCATACACAGCACACAGGCAGGAGCCATGTCACCCAACCCTACCACCATACACAGCACACAGGCAGGAGCCATGTCACCCAACCCTACCACCATACACAGCACACAGGCAGGAGCCATGTCACCCAACCCTACCACCATAAACAGCACAAAGGCAGGAGCCATGTCACCCAACCCTACCACCATACACAGCACACAGGCAGGAGCCATGTCACCCAACCCTACCACCATACACAGCACACAGGCACGAGCCATGTCACCCAACCCTACCACCATACACAGCACACAGGCAGAAGCCATGTCACCCAACCCTACCACCATACACAGCACACAGGCAGGAGCCATGTCACCCAACCCTACCACCATACACAGCACACAGGCAGGAGCCATGTCACCCAACCCTACCACCATACACAGCACACAGGCAGGAGCCATGTCACCCAACCGTACCACCACACACAGCACACAGGCAGGAGCCATGTCACCCAACCCTACCACCACACACAGCACACAGGCAGGAGCCATGTCACCCAACCCTACCACCATACACAGCACACAGGCACGAGCCATGTCACCCAACCCTACCACCATACACAGCACACAGGCAGGAGCCATGTCACCCAACTCTACCACCACACACAGCACACAGGCAGGAGCCATGTCACCCAACTCTACCACCATACACAGCACACAGGCAGGAGCCATGTCACCCAACTCTACCACCATACACAGCACACAGGCAGGAGCCATGTCACCCAACCCTACCACCACACACAGCACACAGGCAGGAGCCATGTCACCCAACTCTACCACCATACACAGCACACAGGCAGGAGCCATGTCACCCAACTCTACCACCACACACAGCACACAGGCAGGAGCCATGTCACCCAACCCTA